>NW_026067896.1:8668486-8741348 GCF_014885135.2 Alexandromys fortis
TAAATAAATATTTAAAAAAAAATATAAAAAAATATATAATAAGAAAAAACCAAAACTATCACATTAAAAAAATGGACGAGACAAACCAAGAGAAGGAAGAGACCACATGAAGTCACAAAATTCAGAGCGCCTTGTGTTCGCACATTCAGGACTCCCATTAAAAACTGAGCTAGAAGTCACAGTACATATACAGTAGACCTGGTTCTGACCCACTCAGGACCTGTGCTTCAGTCTCTGGAGTTCATATGGACTTTTCTCTGTAGCATGGGTAATAAAATTCCAGAGACAGATATTGGGCTTCAAGGTGAAGATGAAAAAAGCAAAACAACCAAGCTGCTAGAGCAGTCTTACCTCTGCCAAGGCTGGGTGACTGCAGACTGAGACCTGAGCTCTGTCTCCTCCCGTTTTATATTCCTCTTTAGTGCTGGGATTAAAGGCATGTGACTCCATAATATTGGGATTATAAATTCGAATCCCCAAACCTGGATCTGTTTCTGCTTTGATCTTGTGTAGCCCAGGGTGGCCTTAAACTCACAGAGATCCATCTGCCTCTGTCTCCCAAATCCTGAGATTAGAGGTGTGTGTGACACCACTGCCTGGCTCTAGTGGCCTGATCTTCAGGCAAGCTTCATTTATTAAAACATAATAAAATATCACTATATTCCTCATGCTGATAGAAGGTCTCATTTTCTTGGTGTCCTCCATTTCTTCTGGCTCTTACACTCTTTCTGTCTCCTTTTCCAGAGGATCCCCTGAGCTCCGAGGAAAGGGGCTTGATGAGGACATTCTGTTTGAGGCTGAGTGTTCTAAGCTCTCACTCTCTGCATAATGTCTGGTTGTGGCTCTCTATTTTTGTTCCCATCTACTGCAGGAGGATGATTCTCTGCTAATGGCTGGATAAGGCACTGATCTATGAGTATAGCAGAATGTCATTAGCAGTCATTTTATCACTCATTTTTTATTTATTTATTTTAGACTAGAATTATTTGGCTTTACTCATTGTCCCTGGGGTATCTAGTCTCAGGTTCTTGGTCACCCAAACAGTGTCAGGTGTAGGTTCCATCTTGGAAGTCAAATCAGTTTTTGGCCGGTTACCTCCACTAGCCTTGTGCCCCCATTGTGCTAGCATGTCTTGTAGGCAGAATATCATTGTAGGTAAAAGATTTGTCGCTGGCTTGATGTTCACATTTCTCTTTTATGTACATACAGAGGATGTTTCTGCTCCAAAGACCCTGGAATGGAGGGATGAAGGTTCTATGTAGTCACCAGATTGACATGTTTATATTTAATGAGTTAGTTGTATGGTGTTGTCTTCAGCAATGGGGCCTTGTTATCAGTCTGTGGAGAGCAACTTATAGTTTTGGCAGCAGCCTGGGTTGTTTGGAGAGTCTAGTGGTGCTGCTTTGGCCAATAGCTCTATTAGATGTAACCAATTCTGGTACTGGAAGCTTTGTTTGTTAACTATAGATGGCAAGTTGGGATTCTGTCTTCTCATTATTTGGCAATTTCATTTATATTGCCTTCATATATATATATTCATATATATATATATGAAGGCAATATAATATATATATTAGGATGTTGCTACTGTATAATGTTTCCATACTACCTCTCAAATGCCCATTAACTTTAGTTGTCTTTCTCGTATTGTCCCCGACTGCTCTATCCCCCCACCACTTGAGCATCCCATTCCAGCCCCCCATCCTTCCACAACTATCCATTCTATTTCCCTTTCCTAATGTACACTCAAGTTCTTAAGGGTTACTAAAAACAGTGTAAATAACTTGTAATGTTGAGGGGTCTCATTGGCAAACAATCTAATACACATAACATATTCCTAACACCGGGCTTTCATTAGTTATTCTATGGTACCTAGGAGGGGTACTTTTGTCCCCTTATAGTGAAACTTACTAACTTATGACCTCTATGGGTATTCCAAACAAAACAGAAATCCTAAAGATTAAAAGCTAACATCAAAACTGAGAAAAAAGAAGAGACATCTGCCTTTCAGGGTCTGGTTTCTTCACTCAGAATGGTTATTTCTAGCTCCATGAATTTACCCGAAAGTTTAATACTTTAATTTTCCTTAAAAGATGAATGATATTACATTATACAGATTCACCACATTTACATCTGCAGATGGACATTTAGACTGCTTTCATTTCCTGGTTATTGTCAACAAAACAGTCATAACTGCTTGGTAAATCTACTCCTATTACCCTACAAATAGGACATGGTATTAAAGTGACTATTAAGCTGACCTATTATTATATCCACAGACTAGTGCATCCCTCAAACCTCATCATAATTTTTTTTGCAGTATATGGCAATTAACACAGAGACCTACAACTTGTCAAGGAGCAGAGAATAAATTATGCAGTACTCAACCATAAATGGGACATATATATTGCGCTCTTTTCTCCTAAAGCTCAGGGTCCTAGTGGGAGAGGGAAAAGAAAGAGTAATTGACAAATACAAAGGAACTGTGTTTTCCAGTCACATGTTTCACTCACAGCGGTTGTGACAGTAAGATTGGTGCAAACCCAGTCCGGACTAAATCCCAGTATAGAGGAGTGACATATGTACTAGATTCCATTCCTAGTTTAAAGAATAACAAACAGATAATTGATAGCCTCCAGATAAGGAAGAGTTAGCTTTCCTTATGGGTGTGATCTACCAAAGGTCTAGAAAGCTCCAGAGAAGGGCCACATGCTCGGTTATATAGGGATATACAGAATGCATTAATAGGACTCAATGGCTTAAAATGAATGGAGATTGCAAAGTTGGGTGGGGACAAAGTGGGGGAGGGTGGGTATGTCAGATGGAGGAGGACGAATATGGTCTAAATACATTGTGTCAATCTCAAACAACTAATAAAATACTCTTATAAAGAACTGTTTAACCAATTATTGCAAGTAAAATGATTGAAAAATGGCCCGTTTAAATATCTGTTAATAGGATGGTTAGGGAAAGGCTGACAATAAGACGTCACTCTTGGCTTTAGAGTTGACAAGACTGACAGAATAGATTTGTTGAAGAGCCAATATTGCATATACACATCCATGGGCTATAGTAACTACCTTCTGAATTTCATTATAGAAATTAATAAAAGTCTGAAACTGTTATTATTATACTTGAATTGGAGTTTTGAAATTTGTTTTATTCTGCACGACGAACTTGTTTGATGCATATTTCATGAGCTCTGGGTGAGAGGGAACATTTCATACTGCAATATATGAAAGGCTCTAATCAAACATTTATGTCAGCACGAACTTTCTTTTGTAGAAGAAAGACAATATGATTGAAAAGGCTGGAATGGCATAATAATGCCCTGAAGACATGAGAATCCTATTTGGATAAGACCAAGGCCACGGATCAGCCCTAGAAACGGACAGTTACTGACCACTTCACTGAATCAGGAGCGTGGCACATGGGTGCGGCTTTGGATGGTTACTATTTTTGGGAAGTCCCTTAACCTACGCTAGTAACTGTGAGCCCATTCTCCCTTACACCTACTGAGTAACAAAGCATTTACAAACGCTGCCTTCAAACTCACTGTGTCATTTTTATATTTGAATGAAATAAAACAAAGTTTCACTTAAAATTTTTAATATTGTGAATGATTCCTGAAGGAGATATATGGTTCTTTAAAATGCATTAATTTCTGAAAATATATTTTAAATGGCATTAATATAGTAACCATTGGCCTCTATATGTTCCACCTATATAAAATAAGGACCTGCACAGCTTGTTATAAACAAACTTCCTCCATAGATTCTGAAATGATTTTGCAGGAGCCTATAAAAACTTTTAGTCTCCATCAGATCTCCTCTTCCTCCAGCCTCCTCTATCTTATGTGTGGAATTTGAGAAACTGTGTAAACTGATAGGATATACATCTAACTTTGTAATCTTCATTCCTTTTCTAATGATTAGTGGGCTATTGATTTCTATTTATTTATCTTATTTTTTCTTTCTGAAGGGATCATTGATGTGCAGTTATCATTGTATCTCTTACTATATATTAGTCATTTTAAAGACGTCTGCCTACAGTAGATACCCAGTGGTGCTTATTGTCTGGGGAGAAGCATGATGTAATTCTATTTGGGACGGAAAAATTTTGTTCAAATGACCAGACAATCATTATTCTTTGAGATACTGGGCCCAGCTGAAGATTTGTCACCCCAAAGCAAAAAAAAAAAAAAAAAAAAAAAAAAAAAAAAAAAAAGGAAGAGACTTTCCTGTTTTCAACACATGCTTAAAAATATTTACCATATCCCATGCACTGTAACATGTGCCAACAATTCATTAATGCCAAGTTGTAGCTTTTGTGAACCTAATGCTAGCAAAACTGCTATTACTATAGTATTTAATATATTGTAAGTTTCTAACAATCTGCTGAATAAACAGATAATGAAAAATATATACACTAATTTTATTATAAAAATTGCTGTTAACCTACTCCAAAGTTTAGCTTCTAGACTTTAATATAACACAATTTTGAGTCTTTGTATAAAGCTTAAATGTATTTTTACTGGTGTCATGTCAATTTGCTGAGCGTTTACAAAGCCGAAATATTCTCTTATGCATTTAATCTAGTAGAATGATGGCTCTAAATGGCTCCTCAATATTGATTAATGAACCCTTCCCTTAAATTTTCTTTCAATTAAAGGAAGCAAGATTTAATTTTATTTTTCTTAGTTCAACTTAGTTTAAAAACTATAACCTTGGATGTTTAGACCCACAGCCAAACATTAGGCAGAACTCAGGGTACCCTGTGGGGAGGAAAGATTATGAGCAAGAGGGGTTGAGGGTACATGGTTCACAGAACCAGCTAAGCAGGGCTCATAGGGGATCACAGAGACCAAAGCTGCAATCTTGGAGCCTTTATGGATCTGTGCTTGGTTGTGTGCACATATGTTATTGCTGCAAGTTCTTCTAGAACTCCTAACAGTGAGAGTGATGTTTTCTCTGACTCTTTTGCCTGCTCTTGGGACCCTTTCCTCCTACTGGGTAGCCTCATTCATCCTTAATATGAGGGTTTGTGTGTAGGCTTACTTCATCTTGTTTTGCTGAGTTTTGTTGATATCTTTGGGAGGCCTGCTCTTTTTTGAAGGGAAATGGGGGAGGAGGGATCTTGGAAAGATGAAGTAGGGAAAACATTTGGAAGAAGTGGAAGGAGGGGAAAGTGGAATTAGGATTTATTGCACGAGACAAAAGTAATTACAAAGGAAAAAAGGTAGTTCCTATTGGTATATTTAATTTTATACAACCTCAGTTCTATTACTGGCCCTGATTGGACTATTTTACTGGAACTTTACTAATGAGAGCCTTGTGTGAGTCACAAAATTTATAAAACATTTGACTGTTACATGATAATATTTTAACATAGAAGTACAATTTCTTCATACCCTGCTCAAAAGTTATGTAAGTAGTTAGAAAATTCATGTCTCTTTCTTCTCCCTGAAGTGATAACATACTCTAAGAATGACAGGATATGTTTTTTGGTCCTCAGAGTCTTTTACAGAAAACATAATGTGTATCAATTTAGACATGAAAACATTCTATACATGCTTTTCATAGCAGGTTACTGAGTTATAAAAAACGTGGATTTTAAAGTTTGACAACCTTAGGCTTCAATTTTAATTGATATTCCATCATCCATTTGGCCTTGGTCGTTTTCTAACCTGAGGGCATTTAACGTTCCTAATTCTAGATGGGATGCTGTTTATCCATCAACATAGAGAGGATTAAATTAGTTAACGCTTGTACGACTCCTGGAATATCTGAGATGTTTTGCACACCTCAGAAACCTTGCAAGATAGGTCCAACATGAATAACTTACAAGGACTTTTAAATATGCTTAGTAGTCAAGTATTTAACATTTTCCACTGTTTTAAAATCTAAGTGGGAATTTTCATAGATAGTACTTTGCTGTGTTGATCTGGGCCCTCACAAAAAAAGTAAAACCAGGACTTAAAATGAATGCTCATGAGAAAACAGTGGTTCCCTCTTGATAGAGGAAAACCAAGAGAATTTTGAAACCCATAAGACTGTAATGTGATTTCAACCCCAAGAGAGGACAGAGTAGAGAAAAGATTGCATGGAAGCAAAATAAAATTCAGTTTCGTTCTAAGGGAAATTGCCACAGGCGCTAGTAATTAAGACTCAATCTCCCACCAAAGGTGGCTTGCCTCTCTCTGGAATAGTCTTGCCCTTTTAGGTCTGCTGTGCTCAGTCACTGGCCAGAAGAAGCCCAATGAAAGTATGGATTTCATTTGATAGAGTAACAGATCTTGATAAATAGTTGCTGGGATAGTCAGTTAATTATAATCCCTGCAGCTGGAGGCTTGAGGAGTATGTTTTTAAAAAATGTATTTTATGCTTTTTTTTTTTTTGAAACATCCCAACCTCCTCATCTCCAGCACCCTTTGTTGGGGTCTTCCTTATCTTACTATTCCCATATTATTCATTTTTATCATTGGTCTCATCACTCCCCAAAAATGTGCTGCTTCTGAAAAATGACTCAGGCGATTCTTCACCCTCTATGAAAAGCTCATTAACTATCCTCACTCTCGCTGCCACCTCAGGGCCCATTTGCTTACTTCCTGTCTCACTCAGGCAAGAAGCCAAGAGTCTACAGGGTATCACTTGCAGCCAGTAACTTGCAGACAGCCCACTTGCCCTCTTTCCTCAATTGCATCCACTCCTCATAAATTCCAGTTTGCGCTTACATTTTAATATTCTATTACATTACAGCAGAACCTTAGAAGTTGCTAAAGGTTCTCTCCATCTTTTCCCACCTCGTTTTTTTTGGTCTCAATCTATGCAGACTGCTATCACTTTAACCATCTAATGATTCTTCAGCACCGATTAAATGCCATGTCTATACTGTGCTTGTATATAATACAAAATGAATATATTGCAGTCATACTTTTCTTCTTATATTCTTTCCTATGCAAATTATCCTCAGTTGAAGGTTGTGCCTTATGTTTTTTTTTTTTTTGAGAAAATTTGAAAGAAATAGCAGAACCTTACTGTATCAGCCAGATTTATGTTTTATAATGGAGTACTTAACATAATCAGCTTGTAAAGATAAAGAGTTTATTTAAACTCATGATTTTTGGAGGCATCAGTCCAATATCTAAGATTTCCAGGTGACAATGATAAGGAAGACACTGAATCAAACTGCCTAGATTATTTACATAATATATGACCCTTACGAAAGCACAAGTCACCAGTCTGTCTCCTGCCGTTTTCATTCTCATTCCTGTTTATTTATGACCTACAGCATAAGGTCCATGAGGAAAGAAATTTCACTTTTGTTATCCACGGACATGCAATACTGGCGAATAATAGTAACTAGAAGAATTTAAATGAATAGGTTGATTTATTCAGTAAAGATTTGTTATACGAGGAGTTTACATAAACTAAATGATGTTGAATGTTTTCATTGTTGCTGTCAGAATTTATAGACTAGCAGTAAATTTACAAGGAACAGAAGCTTTTAAGGAGATAGCACTTGTCAGTCTTGTTTTTCTTGATAGTTCGTGTCATTTATTAAGAGAAGGTTTTTACAGTATAATCCACCTTGTCTTCAAACTCTTGATCCCCCTCCTTTCTCAGCTTCTCAAATGCTAATAACACAGACATTTGCTGAATATGTGTTCCACATATTTTAATCATAAATATTATTGTATTTTGTCCTGTGGGCAGTTCAATTTCTGAAAGCACACATAATCATATTGTCCCAACTTGTACTACTTTAACTCAGTTTATGTTTAGTTTCTGTGGTGATGGAATCTTCATGAATCTGAAGAAATATATACCTATTCACATGCATGAATATTTATATGAAGATAAAAAATTGGTGGGTCCAATTAGTACAACATAGAGCAATCCTTAGCATCCAAGGTCAGAAGATGAAAATGGACAATATTTTCCTTTTGCTTCTATTCCATCTGGACAGAATGACTGGGACTCTGTCAAAAGTAAGATGATCACAATCCTCATCCAGAGATAAGAACCTGTTTTAGGAAGAGAACATGGCCCACCAAGTCAGTTAAGCAGGGCTCATATAGACTCACAGAGATGCAACAGGCAATCACCTGACCTGCATGAGTCTGCACTAGGTCTTCTGCATATGCTATGGTTGTGTAATTTGGCATTTCTGTGGGACTCCTAAGAGTGGGAGTGTGTGTGTGTGTGTGTGTGTGTGTGTGTGTGTCTCACTGATTCTTTGGGCTGCTTTTGGGACTCTTTTCCCCTTATTGGGTTGACTTGTCCAGCCTCAGTAGGAGGACTTTTGTCTTGCTTTATTGTATCATGTTTTGTCATATTTGGTTGTTGTCCTTTGGAGGACTGTTTTTTTTCTGAAGGGAAAATGAGGGAGAGTAAATCTAGAGGAGAGTGGAAGTTGAGAGGGATGGCTCACAGGAGTGGAGAAAAGCTAATGTATTGTATGAGAGAGGGATGTATTTTCAATTTTTTTTTTTTAAAAAAGGAGTAAGACTGAGAATTACAGATCAGCAAAGCAGTAAGTTTCTTTCATTGTTTCCTGGTGTGCCAAATCCTGCACCCCTCAGATTCTGGGACTTCCTTAGGGAGTTTTGCTATCCTACCCGCCCACCAGGATATTCTGAAATCCCCTTACACCATGAGCCAAAAACCAATCTTTCCTCATACTGGTTTTTCAGTCAGTTGTCTGCCATAGCTATACAAAGTTGACTACCAGGCAAAGCAGTTGAGGATTGTTTCAAATGCTTTAAGGGTAAGAATGAGCTGGAAAGAAGGGGCACATGACAGTTTCTATAAGTTACTGTCTTTGATTAGAGAAAGAGGAATTGACTTTGACTTTTGTTCTAGCTCCCTTCCTCATGAGGTTCCTAGATAAGATACTTGGCCTTTTTTGTATAATCAAGTGATTGTAATTGATCATATTTCTGGTCTGTTCCAGAATAGAATAAATAAAATTCTGGGTCTTTAGTGACTTAACAGCAGATGAACAGGGAGGTAGATTATAGAAATAAAGGGCAACCCATCCTCTTTCTTCTGTAGTTTTGTCCATACATCCAGAAAACATCCAGTCCTAGAGAAAGAATTGTGTTGGCCCACATACTCCCTATGAATGTCCCTGCTCTCTGTAGTTAGTGTACTGGCAAATTTATTTCTTCATGACTCTTGAAATGGTATTTCAAATGACCAGATGGAAATGCAAATAATTTCCACCTCCATTGCCAAATCTGCTCTCAGCCAACATTAGACAATGATTGAGATGATCAAAATTTTAAACTACCAAAATATCAAGCTAGTAGATTTATACTTTTAAGTACTATGTGTTTATTATTTTCTAAAGAAGTCTTTTGGTGGGCATTGGAAAAAAAGTCCTTACTACTCTTGAAGAACCTGTGCTAGGTTCCCAGTGCCAATCAGGTAGCTTGTAACCATCTGTAACTACAGTTCCAGAGGATCTAATGCTTTAATCTGGCCTCCACAGGGACCAGGCATAAATATGATGCACATACATATATGTATCCTTCTAATGTTCATAAAGTTAAATGAATAAATTAAAAATTAGTTTTTAAAAAGAAAAGCCAAAAGGAAATTCTTTGAAAAATTTTTTTAATTGTTTAGATATATATGTGCTTCCTTATGTATATAATAAAATGTGTAAACAAATGCTAACCAACTGTTATCTATATAGATATAAAAATTTTTGAAAGTTATATTAAACACACACACACAAGCACACACACACACACACACACACGCACACACACACACACACACACACACAGAGCCAGGAGCTTCATGCTGATGACCTACCATGAAGATAAATCAAAGCCCTGTTTACCTTGGTTGGTCAAAATTTAGATAGGCCTTCTGTAGCAATCAAGAACCTTGACTGAAAACCAATGTATTAGAGTCCCTAAGATCTTAAAATTCCTTGGTGTTCACAGACTGCCACTGGAACTGGCTTTTACTTTTATGGAATGACTCAGCATACCTTCCAACCACGTGAAAATATTTCAAGGACCAATCAGTTGGAAGCAGGGCTGATGTGGTGACTCAGAGGGTAAAGGGGCTTACTGCCAAGCCTGCTGACCCGAATTCTATCTTGGGGATCCATGTGGTGGTAGGAGAGAGTAAGCTCTCCTCTCCCAAGTTGTTCTCTGATTTCCTCATGTACCTCACGCAGGGCACCACATCCACACCCTGACACCTAACAAACCCACCCAAACAAACAATAAATAAATGAAATCTTAAAATAGGTGGGGAAGGAGGAGGCAGATTAAGGGTACACCTTAAATTACAAGGAAACATGCAGTGAAGCCTCATCCTTCTGTTTCCTGAAACCTTCTTGGAGTACAAGCTTTACCTTCCTGTACCAGGGGCAAGGCACAGTTAGCACAATTTTCAGGTCTGTGCAACCCCGAATGGCTCAGGCTTATGGCCAGAGATCAAAAGCTTAGGCAGACAGGGCTTCCTTTCTTTCCTCTGCTTCTTTTCTATGAATCTATGAATCACTTGGGTATTTGCCTGTGACCTTAAAGTAGCTTACATCATATTTTGTAATGTGAAGCAACAGAGGCATATCCTTTCCCTGTCCTGGTCTATAAGCAAAGCCTTTGAACTTGTTTCTTACCATGGGTGCTACATTGAAATTGTATATTCTTCCTGAAGAATGTGGGGCTGCCCCAGGCCAGGGTTTTCTTAGGAAGCTGGAGAGAAAGCATAAGATTGGATTCTCAGTGTAGGAGGAATAGCTATAGCGTGCAAAATGGAGATGAATTAGTCAGCAGTGACAAGGGCATCTGCCAGTATAAACACATTTCTGGCATCAGGAACTCCCATTAAGCATTATGCTCCCCACCAACTAAAAGCAATATGTCACGAAAGACACTCTGTTAGCACACATATCCAGCACTGTTCTATTTCCCATTAGGTCAAAGACACTAGTTCTCTCTAAATAAGGTGCAAGACAAATACGTGAAATAAGTGTTCCCTTACTTTCTTGGTATGTGTGCTCATTCAAACATTTACAGTGGCCAGAGGCTGATGCTCAATGGCTTCCTTACTTGCTCTCTAATTTATTTTTTTGAGACAGAGTTTGCCAATGAACACATATCTTGCCAGTTCAAATACATTGGCTTGTTCACTGAGGATGACCATCTGGCTCTTTTACTTGGGTTCTGGGGGATCAAACTCAGGTCCAAACTCTTCAAGGCAAGAGCTTTACTGATTAACAGGTGCATGTCCTTGGACTCCTTCTCTCTTATCTTTTGTTGCTTCCTTCTTCTTCACTAGAGAGAGGGTAATTCCTAACTACTTCCTTAAGAGCTTCCACAGAAACACCTAGCACTCTCTGAAGCTTCCTAATTTTTATTCGAGTCGGTCTCCTACAATGTTAGCATTTTAAAGACAAGCCTGTTTCTCAGGCTGTATTCTTTAACTCAACCACAGCAAAAGCAAAAACTCCATTTTTACTGTCAGTAGAGCCAAAGGAGTCAAAGAAAAAGTAAAAACATTGCTAGAACTAAATGAAAATGAAAGCACAATGCAGCACAACCTCTGGGACACAGTCAAAGCAGTCCTATGAGGGAACTTTATAGTTACAAGCTTCTACATTAAAAATCAGAAAGATGTTATTTTTTCTGCTGTGTAATACTCCATTGTGTACCACATTTTCCTTATGCATTCTTCAGTCAAATGGCATTTAGGTTGTTTCCAGCTTCTGGCTATGACAAAAAAAGCTGCTATGAACATAGTTGAGCACATGCCCTTGTGGTACAATTGAGCATCCTTTGGGTATATACCCAAAAGTGGTATTACTGGGTCTTGAGGAGAGTTGTTTCCTAATTTTCTGAAAAATCACCACACTGACGATTTTTCCAAAGGGGTTGTACCAGCTTGCATTCCCACCAGCAGTGCAGAAGTGTCCCCTTTTTTCCCCCACAACCTCTCCAGCATAAGTTGTCATCAGTGTTTTTGATCTTGGCCATTCTTGTAAGATGGAATCTCAGAGTTGTTTTGATTTGCATTTCTCTAATGACTAAGGGCATCTTGAATTTTGTAGAAAAATGGATAGAGCTAGAAAACATTATTTTGAGTGAGGTAACACAAACACAGAAAGACAATTATCAAATGTACTCACTCATAGGTATTTTTTAAACATAAAGCAAAGAAAACCAGACTACAAACCACAATCCCAGAGAACTTAGACAACAATGAGGATACTAAGAGAGACTTACATAGATCTAATCCACATGGGAAGTAGAAAAAGACAAGATCTCCGGAATAAATTGGGAGCATGGGGATCTTGGGGGAGGGCTGAAGGTGGGAGGGGAGATGCATGGAGGGGAGCAGAGAAAAATGTAGAGCTCAATAAAAATCAATAAAAAAGAAGGAAAAAGATAAATAAATAAATAATAAAGAAAGAAAGAAACTTCCCACAATACACAAAGACACCTCTTAATAAGAAAATGTTAAACTCTCCAAAGAAGATAGTGGGACACTACACTGTCAACTCCACCTGGACTGTGGTAATGCTAACCACTGGACTAAACTACCCCATGCCTTCACAAACTGTAGGCACTTTGGGGCTGACTTCTATACTCTGCCTCATCAAAGTAAGGTTAGTTTTTCAAAGTTCCTCTACAGGAAGAATTCCTCAGACCTGGGTCTGACAGCCTAAGGCCTGCTGCTCTGTTTGGTAACTAAGATTAAATGCTACTCTTGTCTGAGAGCCAAAGACCATCTGCTTCTGCACCCAATAAACTGTATAAGCCTCAAAAAATCATCTAAGTACGTCTCTTCCATTTTAGTTAATACAAAAGCCATTTAAGTTAAAAAAAATCAGAAAGAACACAAATAATTGACTTAATGATGCAATTTATGCATTGGGGAAAATAAGGAAAAACAAATTCAAATCTAGTAGACAGCCAGAAATAACAATAAAAAAAAATCAAAGCAGAAGTTAATAAAATAGAAAAAAAAAGAGAACAATTCACAATCAGTGAATTTAGGGGCTGGTTCTTTTAGAAGATAAATAAAGAGATGGTTCAAATGCACAGACTCAGAAATGAACATGGAAACATTGCAACAGACAAAAAAAATCAGAATACTATAAGAGAATACTTGGCAAACCTATACCCCTCTAAGTTGAAACTCTAAAAGAAATAGATGAATTTCTACATCCAAATTTGAAAAGAATGAAGTCTAAGCAGTTGTAACTGGTCCTGTCCTCACTGTGATGCAAGTATTCCCACCAAGAATCTGAGGAACTCGTGATGGTCTCAGGCTCCGGGTCCTCATCACCTACCCCAGGAGCAGCAGAAGGAAAAGCATTCACTGTTAGGTTATCATAGAAACTTAATCTGCGTTTACATTGAGCAGTGGTAGCATATGTCACAACATTATCTGGCAGCCAAAATGATCTGTGAGGAGAAAATGAGCCAAAACTATATCTATAAGATTTTTTTTATATTCTTAAACATCGAAATAAAAATATTAAATTTGCTGTTGGATAAACAGTTGTGTTATCCCTGAAAACAAACATAAAAGTAAAATCATACAGATTGAGCAGGTTGTATTTATGCATTTAGGAATAAATATGCCTATGCAAATATGTACACAGTAACAATTAATGGAAAAAGAGGCCATGAATTAATTTTAAAGAGAGCGAGGGGTGGTTACTTGGGAGGGTTTGAAGGGGGAAATGGAAGAATTGTGTAATTATAATCTCAAAAAATAATAAAAAGGTATCTACTATTCCTAAAACATCATTGAATTTCTCATCAAGGTGTTCTTTAATTACATAAATGTTTATCAAACAGTATGGAACAAAGCAGGAGGAAATAACAGAAAGGAATCCAGTGATACTATTGTATCTAATTAGAACTCCACTGCCAGGAGTATTGAAGTACTGTTGCGAAATACTTGCTGGGAGTTAAAGATACACTTTACTAGATTATTTTAAAATTGAAAACATTCTCTTCTCATACAATAAATCCTAACCACAGTTTCCCCTCTCTCCATTCTCCCCAGCACCCCTGCCAAATATTTAAGCACAAACTCATCATACTTTATTTCAAAATTGAGCTTGTGTTCTGAATAGCAAATGAATAACATGTCTGTTTTCACAGTGGAGAAAAAAATGTTCAAAAATGGACCTTATTGTGTTTTTGTTTATTTTTCTTATTTCATTGAGCTATACATTTTTCTCTGCTCCCTTCTCTGCCTCTCTCCTCCCTTTCAACCCTCTCCTATGGTCCCCAAGCTCCCAATTTACTCATGAGCTTTTCAGTTTCAGGAGGTTCCATTTATTAATTGTTTCTCTCAGTGTCTGTGCTACCGGGGTTATATTTAATAAGTGGTGTCCTGTGCCAATGCATTCAATGTACTTCTCACTTTCTCTTCTATGAGGTTCAGTGTGGTTTGCTTTATGTTGAGGTCTTTGATCCATTTGGACTTGAGTTTTGTGCATGGTGATACACACGGATCTATTTTCATTCTTCTACATGTTGATATCCAGTTATGCCAGCACCATTTTTAAAATATGCTCCCTATTTTCCATTTTATATTTTTTGCTTCTTTGTCAAAAAGCAGGTGTTCATAGGTGTGTGGATTAATAGCCGGTTCTTCTATTCTGTTCCATTGGTCCTGCTGTCTGTTTTTTATGCCAATACCAGGTTGTTTTTTTTTAAATTTTTTTTTATGTTTGAGACAGGGTTTCTCTGTAGCTTTTTTGGTTCCGGTCCTGGACCAGGTTGTTTTTAACACTGTAGCTCTGTCGTAGAGTTTGAAGGCAGGATTGTGGTGGCTCCAAAAGTTCCTTTATTGTACAGCATATTTTGGCTATCCTGGGTTTTTTGCTTTTTCATATGAAGTTGAGTATTGTTCTTTCGAGGTCTGTGCAGAATTTTTCTGGGATTTTGATGGGCATTGCATTGACTCTGTAGATTACCTTGGTAAGATTGCCACTTTACTTTGTTAATTCTACCCACCCAAGACCATGGGAGATCCTTCCATTTTCTGGTGTCTTTTTCAATTTCTTTCTTCAAAGATTTAAAATTCTTGTCATATAGGTCTTCCACTTGTTTGGTTAGTAAAAACAGAAAAAAACATTGCCAAACTCTTTTTATAAGGCTACAATTATCCTGATACCCAAACCACATAAAGACATTACTAAGAAAGAGAATTACAGACCAATCTCACTCATGAACACTGATGCAAAAATACTCAATAAATACTGGCAAATCAAATCCAAGAACATATCAGAAAAACCATCCATCATGATCAAGTCGGTTTCAACCCAGAGATTCAGTAACCCTCCTTTACACAGATGATAAATGGTCTGAGAAAGAAATCAGAGGAACATCACCCTTCACAATAGCCATAAATAGCATAAAGTATCTTGGAGTCACTCTGACCAAAAATGGACCTTATTGTTGTCCTGATTTATCAGAAAGAAATTGTTTACCTTGTTTTGTCTGAGAAGTTGTGGTTTTACCTGACTGATTACTGCCAAGATAGTTTCCTATGGTCATTACTGCAAGGTGTCATTTGGGTCGGCTGAAGGAGAAGCATGTTTTGCCTCTAGGTGGAGGTAAAATCAGAGAGCCCTGCCACCAGATGCAGATTGTCTGAAGAATGAAAAATGGACTGTGCTTTGTGCACAGTTTCCAGAAAACATTGGTTAAGATTGGCCAATTTTTGCTGCATGAACTCTGTGAGGGTGATTATGTTCTTTTCTTGGTAAAAGACGAGGTGCGAGGATGAAAATATTAGATTCAAATGAGATGTTTCCTATATTATTCTTAAGGTCATTACTATATCCAGGGCTATATTAGATAATAAAATTTAAAAAGCCAATCTTCATGCTGAGCTGCTTGGTTTAAGTAACTGTTGAATTTCACACCGTCACCTCTTGTTCCTGCACTAACTTCCCTCAGGAAGCACAGAAACTTAATTATTGACAGGCTAAATATTTGCATCTTGTAGAAACTAGAACATTTCACAATTTAAAAACAGAGCACATATTTTCTCGAAAACCAGATTTTTTTTTACTTAGTTGTGGGTTGCATTTAAAAATAGCAGGATGAAATTATGAAATTGGAAGGGTAGTTTCTTCTTTTTGAAGTCTGGACCTACTTCATTTGGTCCTTTGTCTTAATTTCTGCTCCTCGTTGACTTTTCCCCTTTATGTGCCTGGAATACCAGATAACAAAGTGGTGAGCTTTATCTTAGAGGAGGTCATGATATTCTTTCCTGTATGTATAATTTCCATGTGATGTGGGTAAATTTGTAAAACGCCATCAATCAAGATTATCTTCTGCAAAAAGGGTCTTGTTTAAGAGCTCACATGATGAGCTTTTCGTGTTTCTTATTTATCTCAAGTTCTTACAAAGGGTATACTTGATTAGCATCTCATTTGCATACACAAATTGTTTTGCTTTTCAGGGACAGTTTTCTTTAAGAAACTAGAAGCTATCATACAGAGTCTCTTTGAAAAAGGTGCTACAAAAATAAAAGGCATTATTGTTAGTTTTATAGAGGGTAGATTACTTGTATTTTAAGAATTATATTTGGTAAAGTGTTCAAGTTATTAGCACACAGAGAAACAGCTAAGTTAGGACTTTCCAATGTGATTTTGGGTACATCAAAACATGGGGTTAAGTAGTTTCTAAGCAGGTGAATGATAGCGGGTAGAACCCTTTCTTGGTTCTTTGATTGTCTGAGCCTCTGTGCATTTCACTGTTGGGTTGTAAAAAAGGCACGGAATCCACAGAGAGCAAAGTTCCAACCTCATTTCTCAGCTACACAATTCTGGGACATCACTGAGTCCATTAGAAATTCACAATCTCTGAAAAGACAATAAATATGCTTCCTTGACCAGTTTCCACAGCAAGAACAATCATGGATTTAAAAGTATTGCACAAAGTTAGTTTATAATCGACTTTATTTACATGTGGTCTTTTGTCACCCAAGAGCACAAACCCACAATCCCTACTTAAAAACTGATTTTACTGTATTGCATTTTGCTATCATTCAATCACCCAAATTTAAAGAACAGCACAAGATAATAAAAATTATTTTTTATTGAATTTGCTGCAGAAAAATGATTGAAGAAATTGTTTATATTTTACATAGGATCCTTTTCATGATGATTTAGAGATGGTACATGTTATTTTTAGATTGCCACAGATTTTTTTAAATAGGAGTTCTTTCTTTCTTTCTTTCTTTCTTTCTTTCTTTCTTTCTTTCTTTCTTTCTTTCTTTCTTTCTTTCTTTCTCTCCCTCCCTCCCTCCCTCCCTCCCTCCCTCTCTCCCTCCCTTCCTTCCTTTCTTTTTCTTTCCTCCTCCTCCTCCTTCTTCTCCCCCTCTTTTTTTCAGGGTTTCTCCATGTAGCAGCCCTGGTTGACCTGGAATTCACTGTGCAGGCCTGGCTGGTTTTGAACTCACAGAGAAGGTGTGTACCACCACTGCCTCACCAAATAGAAATTTTCTACAGATGTTTCTAAGTAATATGCAACTGTGTTCTCCCACTGGCCTCTAAGTAGGTCTGAATTAAATTTATGGTTTAATATCTAGTGAAATATGTGTGGCTTAATGATCTGCATTGCAACACCATCTTGATGATACATGTTTAACTGCATCATCAGATGGCTCTGGTTTACTCTTCTTAGGCATTTCTTCACTTTTCCCTTCTTGTATGCTGCATGTATTTTGAACACTAAGTGATTCATCTCATAACTCTCTGCTAAGAAAATGAGTGTACTGAATTCCGGTACAGAATTTTAGGATTCTAAAGTCCCAAGGTGGCTCATTGTTTGATTATGCAGCATCTTACTACAAATTACAGTGTAACGGTGACAGTGCTACTGTTATTAAAATACCAAACATTTGATACAGGAAGACATTTAACTTTTATGAGGAACATATACAATTAAAATAAGCTGTTCAAGGCTTTTATTATTGAAATCTTTGCTTGACAACTTGGTAGAGTGAATTTTGCTATATCTTGCTTTTACTGCCAAGAATTATTTCAAGGCCTGTCTCCATATGTGACTCGGTGTAATACCAGGGAGATGTGTATGCCTCTTAATGACATATGGAGAAACATCCCCAGCCATCCTGTTTTAGAATGCAGCGAATCCTTTCTCACACTTTCTAGTAAGGATTTGCTCCTGCCAGTTGTAGTTTGGTTGCTTTTTCTACTCCTGCCTGTGATATTCAAATGTTAACACTCACTGACGGATCTTTTCTGCTTGAGTGGAAAAAGTTCTATTTCCACTACCTTTTGTACATGGGGATCATCCTTAAAGGGTCACTTTCCTACCAACGCCATAGGCACTGTTTGAAAAAGAAAAGATTGAAGGGGATGTCTCAGTAAAGTGCTTTCCGAGTTTGCATAATAATCCTGGTCAAATGGCCAGGACTGGCCTAAAAGATAGGCTGCCAGTGATCCCAGTTCTGGAAAGATGCAAGATCCCAGCGGGCTGCTTGATTGAGGGAATGTGGACCATACAAAGTTGATACAAAACAATTAACAGTAAGATCCTGGCTGCAGTTCTGGGAAGCTGATGCTTCCTGTCATAACAGTTATGACACCATCAAGTCACCAACCTCGACACCATTTGGTTTCAGACCAGAGGGGGTGCTTGGCACCATCATGGGTATTGTTCCCCAGAACAACCATAAAAGCTTCCTGTTACCGAGTAAGTTCTCAGAAGACAGAAGTACTGTTCAGGGCTCTGGAATAATAAAACCTGATCAGAGACATCATTTCCAGGAAATGGCAGCCCAGGCAGTATTTCTCAGAGACTAGAAGGACATGCCGTATCTATCTAGCATTCCAGTTTTTTTTTTTTTTTTTTTTTAACAGATCTGGGAAACAGCTACTAGGAATATAGGATCATTAGGACCATAAGCAAAGAACTCAGAAAAATCAGACAATAAATACAATTTTCTCTCAACCCAGTTTTGCTAATTTTTTTTTAAGACTTTGAGATAAAAGTCTCATTCACACTGGGCATAAATATTAGAGCAGTTCGGCAAACAGTAGGTGCAGAATTAAAGAATTTCAGAGAAAAAATTTTTGACTAGGAAAGAGAAACTGAGACATTTTAGAAGGAAGTTTGATTTTACATGCTGGTAATGTTTCCAAGTTTTTAATTTCTGTGCTCCAAGTATTCTAAATGATTTCTCAGTGGCTTTTAATTTGAAAATGTGTCTAAGGTCATACAAAAGATTCAAAGAACTGAAACAACAGACACTAGGAAATTAAAAAAAATATTGGCTATTAGTACATTCTGATAAATCTTCCGGCCACAGGATGAATATTCTTGCTGCTCTCAATCTCTTCCCCTTTTGCCTTGCTCATTTCATAAAGTTTCTTTCGTTGACTTTTATTTCATTTTATAATTCCATCTTTCTTCTAATATTTGTTTCTCCTTCATGATTATACCTTCCTTCCGGTATTATTACTTTCATTCATCAACATACACGCACACATATTTGGTCTGTTTATGGATGTCTGTGCAAACCCATGCTCACCCATCTATGTACAAGTTAGTGCAGTATGATTTGATGGCCTTGCCCTTGTGTGGTTGGTTAATGTCTTTTTTCACTTTCAGATGAGCGAGTCAAGGTCAAGTGGGTATTGATTAGAATAAATGGCAAACGTGCCCGAAGACATACGTGTCCTTGGAAAGTGTCAAAAGTAGACGTCACAGAGGGATTTGCTGAAGAAACATTGCTTGCAGCTAAGACTGTAGTGCAATCAGGCTCTGAGGATCAAGGGAAAGTTGGCAAGTTTCACAGGAAGAATTTTTGTAGCTTTTGAAGGGAGAGACTACTCATCCAATAGTTGTAATACATGTTAAGGAGGAGGTGAGAGAAGTTAGAAGTGGGTGTCTATCAGTGATACTATTAGTTTTAAATCTATCACTTCAGTAGTCAAGATACAAAGGACTCCTATTCTTGGACAGTGCTCGTGGAAAGCAAAATTAGTTAGGATGGCTTCATAAATTTATAGCAATCAGCTTAAATTTCTATTCTAAAGAGATAAGCCACATGCATTTAGAATGTAATTGTTTCTCTTTCCCATACCACAGCCATTAGAAGGACTTCTGGATTCAGTATACTTTGATGTGAGAGCATATCCAAACATTTTCTGTGCACAAAAATTTTAGTTTTCTCCATTTATGTATTTATTTAATTTTTTTTACCCAGAAGCGAATGCTGATGCTTGAGATAGAATCAGAGCTAGGAACATGTTGTGCTCATATGATTTTTCCCCCATCTGTCTCTTACTACGATACAGCAGCATCTGTCAGGAAATGATATAAAAACAAAAATCCTAAAATCCCTACTTGAAGATAAACAACTTCGAAGCATTTATCTATGATCATGGAGATTAAGATAAATAGTAAAGGGGAAGATGATAATTGATGCCAGCAGGTTAAAAGAGTATACAGAATCTTTGAGGTGGTGCTAGGGAGGACCCTTAGTAATGGAGGACACAGAGTCTGAACTAGCCATTTTGGTAGTTGGGCAAGGTTCCTAGTTGTGGACTGGGTTACATTTGGTTGAGCTGTTGTCTATGGAGGTCCTATGGAGATCATTAAACAACCCAAGCTAATTCTAGGACAGAAGGTGGCTCTCTGAAACCTGACAGTGGAGCCCCATTGCCAGGGACAACTTACACAAATCTCATTGAATATAGAGAGGTAGAGCTGGTGCCTTCATCCCTACATTCTGCTCTTTGGGCACCAACCCAACCATAAAAACTTAGACTTATGATTTGTCTTGCCAGTGAGATATACTATAGAACTTGTGGGAGTGGCCAACTGATGTTTAGTTTAACTAGAGCTCCACCCCATGAGGGGGAGACCCATGCCCAATTGCCTAGATTGCCAGGAACTGGAGACTTCACAGCCCAGAAACCTAGGGTATAACCAAACATGACTGTCAAAACAAACAAGCAAAAGCCTAAAATGATTCCTGATGGCATTTTGCTTTACTTGTAGATCATTGTCTTGCCTAGTTGTCATCAGAGAAGCTTTTTAAAGAAGCATATGGGAACATGAGCAGAAATCCACAGCCAGACATTAATTATGCAGAGAGAGTGTCTAAATTGGAGGTCTTCATTGGGTCCCTCCCCTTGGAGCTCAGTGAACCCCACAGAAGGAGGAGGAAAGATTGTAAGAGTCAGAGTGGATTGAGAACACCAAGAGAATGTGACCCATTGAATCAACTAAGTAGGGCTCATGTGGAATCACAGAGACTGAAGCGGCAAGCACACAGGGACTGTGTTTATCTTAGGGCTGTTAGCTTGGTGCTTGTGTAAGGCTCCTAATAGTGGGAGCAGGTGTTTCTCTGACCCTGATGTCTGCTCTTGGGATTCTTTCCCTCCTATTGGGCTGCCTTGTCCACCCTCAATATGAGGGCTTTTGTTTTGTCATTGTTTGGTTGTTGTCTCTTGGAGGCCTGCTCTTTTCTGAAGGAAAACTGGGGGAGTGGGTTTGGGGGAGAGGGTGGTAGTAGAAGGGAGTATGGGGAAACTGCTCTTATATTGTATGAGAAAAGAATCTATTTTCAGTGGGATAAAAAGAAAAGTAAAATAAGATAGAGAATTAATTGTATGATGAGAAGATGGACAGGTTCCAGAAGCAGTATATTCCTCCAACTCTAAGTTGGGGATCTCAGTTTCTCTTTTGAAAATTGCTGGATGAAGCTACTTAGGGCTAATAGATTTCATTAGTTTCAGCTTGTGAACCCATGATTACTGGAACAACGTAAGCCTGAAGAGAATTGCTTTATCTCTATTAAACATTTCATATTCGTAAATAATGTAAACAAAACCAAAAAACGGTTGGAGTTTCCTCTACATTTGTTAATAAATTTGGTGTAAAAAAAGTGTGAGCATGTGTGAAAATTAACTTTATACATCGATAACCGTCTTTTAAACATTTGAAGAAGTAAAGTTCTGTAATTATTGCTGTGCCTTGGAGAGCTATGCCTCAAAGGTTCATATATAAATGACTTGATACTCAGCTTAGTGTTGTTAGGAGTTAGTTCAGCCTGAGGGGAGTGGGAAGTCTTTAGGTCATTGGTATCCTCCTGGAGTAGATGGTGGGGCTCCAGCTTCATCTTACTCTTTGCTCCTGAGCTGTAAGAACAGGTTTGCACCATGTTTATTTGGCAATATATATATATATTGCTTGCCATACTCCAAGCAAAACCTCGAATCCAAAGTGAAACTTCCATAACCATGAGCCAAAATAAGCCCTTTCTCTTCATCAATTCCCTTTTATCTAGTATTTGAGAGTGAAATAAAGCTAATATGATCATAGTCAAACTAAATAAGACGTTATGAACTCAAATGAGAAAAGCAATTCTACTTCAAAATAACACACAAGAGCCCAATTCAGAATTACTAAACCCCACTTTTATTAGCAGATTTATTTTAGTTAGAAAGTTATAAATTGGGATTATTTCTTCTTGGTGAGTATGATATTGTATCATCAAATGTAAGTTCTTTCTTCATATTCCATAGCTATAGAATTTCAATTATGGAAGCTCATAACCCAAATCTCCACTTAAGAGAGCAGATTTTCGTTGACTGTCAGCTAAGTGGGATTTTGGAAAATCCCCAATATGTTTCAGTTCCTGAGGGAACATTAAGAATAAGCAGTATCAAGACTTGATAATTCTTTTAAAGGAGAAAGTCCTTTCTCTATACTGAGCTTTGATTTTTTTCCCCAAAAAGCGCTAGAGACTAGGCCCTGAAGTTGGTAATTATGTAGAGAACAAAAATATTTTCTTATTTAAATTGTGTTCATATATTGAAACATTTAATCCACGGGAGTATAGATGCTTGGCTTGAATGAGACGTTTTAATGGGGAGGGGAAATAAAATCAGATTTAATCCCAGGGCTGCACTTCCTACCAAAGTAAGAAAAATAATCCATAATATCTTGTAAAGAAAGGAGGTAATAATGTAAGATGGTGTGGAAATTTTAATTGATAAGAGAGTAGTTTTCATAGCTCTGTGCTGCAAGTTTTGTTAATTTGACTAAATTAATAAATTTCAGGGGAAATACACAAGGCTGAACCAAAGCAACATTGAAAGTAAGAGGCACCAAACTAAGCAGAGAATTGAGGAAAATGACGAATACCCCCGTTTCCACAATCTGAAGATAAAACGTGTCCAAGTTCTGCAACACCGAGGAATGATTTCTATGCTATTAAAATTGTTGGCGTGTGCCGAGAATGTAGGACAATACAATTCTTTTCTAAATTTGCATAACTATATTCAGAAACTTGCACAAAAAGGAAAATAAAGCCTTATCAGAGGAAAAGAACAGAATTGTGATTCTGCTCTCAAAGGCTATTAAAACACTAGAAATACTGCTACAAAACATTGCATAACAGAAGACCAGCACATTCTGGGTTACAAGGATGCAAGGATGCAAGGGTGAACTGATTAACTGCAACTCTTAGCAGTGTAGCTTATCCTGGCATTAGAGACTCAGTCTTTTATAACTCATCTTTCCTTGAATCTGATTCAGTTGTCTCATCTCAGCCGGATCCCCTCTCTTACTTATCTTTTCTTTCGGACACAACAGGACACCCCATGTTCTCCTTGAGAACACCACATGTGCTCCTGAAAAGTCTAATGGTGAAATCATTTTTAGAAGTATTCTTTCCCCCGAAATCTCCTTTTACAGCAGGGAACGGGGTATTACTGAGAGATTAAAGATTTATTTCTTCCATTTTTCAATCCCCTGACAAAGTGGTGTTTTTCAGACCCATATTTGGCAACAACAGTCAGGGAAGGTGGACAGCCCTAGCCACCTGAATATACAGGTATAAGAATGAGGTGTTCCACGTGCTATTCTTAGCTCCTCTTTTCTGTTTTGGGGTGCTCCAGTGAAAGAACAAATGCAATATTCAGGAGTTCACTATTCTAATTTATTCTAGGGCCTTTATCTGTTTCTCTCATCTCTACTGTGTAGTTTTTCCCTGTATAATTTTTAGGCTTTGTTCCTGAAAATAATGATGAGAAAGGAAAGATGACAGGCATAGGGCCTTGAATGAGAAAGCTTAGAAATTTTTGCTTTGCCTATGACAGTACATGAGACTAAGGAGTCTAACCTTGGTTGAGAATTACTCTGCTGATATTAGTGTGGTACTTTGGTGCACCATACACAAAACAGCAGATGAGATGGTTATCTCTACAACCTTCCAGACAGATGAACTGAGCCAAAAGTGTGACATAGTAAAATAAACTAGTCATGAGCTACCTTATGAATCAGTGTAATGGAGGTTCCTGGGGGTTTCTAAGCACTATATACTATGACTTTTACTCTTGGTTGCTCAGCAGAATAGATTGCTGAAGGCAATGTGCTGTGGTTACAGGAACCGGGAACTGAGCTGCTCTTTTTTTGCTGGCCAGCGTTCATAGTTCTAGATGTGACACAGCATAGTAATCAATATTACTTAGCTATGGACCTTCCGTGCTACAAGACCCACCTACCAGACAAGATGTACCTACTGGTAAATAGATGTGTGACTATTATACTCATGTAAGCCATTCTAATTAAATTCATATGGTCACCAAATTAAAACAAAATAACAAAAAAGCAGGTCCGAGGGAGGGGACCAGTGGGTGTGAGAAGGGAGCAAAAGAGAGCAATGGAAGATACACCACAGACACATACACATATGCTTTATATGCATGAATGAAATTTTACAATGAATTTCATTTTATGCATAATTAGTTTATGCCGATTTAAAAAAAACTGGCATTTTAAAAATTTACACACACATTGTGTGGACAAATTTAAAGTATAACTTCTAATGGGCAGAAGAAATTATCAGTAAAAGTTTCCCAAACTAGCAATGTTGGAACTTGTGATGATATCAAATCAGGAAAACTAACAATAGTCAGGAAGAATTCTGAAAATGTAAGAAGAAACCTGAGTTGAGCTGTAAATGTCTAATACAAGGGGTACACTAGATGTAATAAAAGTTGACTAAATACTTGGGAAAATGATTAATGATGTAAGGACAGTGGAAAGATATTAAAATAACTGGATGACTATGTAGAAAAGTGATTCTTTGGTCTTATTTTATTATATAAACAAAAAAAACCTAGAACAATAATGACAAACATTAAATGAAGACCACAAATCTTCTGGGAAAAGCAGGGTAGATTTGGAGCTCTATACAAACATCAAGTTTCTTGAATTACGTTCATTAAGTCTAAACAACTTATTGTAGGCTTTGTTGGTTAGACATTTTGTCAGCTTGACAAATTCCAGAGGGAGAGAATTTAAAAGGAAGGAGGACTTATTTTGGCTAGAGATTTCAAAGCTTTTCACCCATGGCCTTTTGGTCACGCTATTTCTGGGAAATGGTGAGAAAGGTTGTAGCGGAAGGATATGGCTGAACCAAATATCACACCTCATTCTGTACACAAGCAAAGAGACAGGAAAGGGTTGGGTACAAAGTATTATCTTTTCAGGGCACCTAGTGTCTGACTTCTTCCTAGGACACCCTACCTACCACACCCCACTATGTCTCAGTATTGCTAACAGTATGGGTCCATCAAGGTACTGATCCATTGATGAAGGCACAGGCCCCATGATCCACTTGCTTCCTAAAATCCCTGCCTCTGAACACTACTTGCATCAGGACCAGGCCTCTAACACTTTTTAGCCTTTGGGGAATAATTCATATCTAAATCATAAGAGATCCCATTTTATATTTCAATGAAAGTATAAAAATATATTGACCGACTGTGACTGAAAAAGCATGGGATAAAACCGGACTCTCTGATCATGGCGAACAATGAGGACTGATGAGAAGCCAAGGTCAATGGCAAGGGGTTTTGATCCTACTTCATGTTCCGGCTTGGTGGGAGCCTAGCCAGTTTGAATGTTCACCTTCCTAGACATGGACGGAGAGGGGAGGTCCTTGGACTTTCCACAGGGCAGGGAACCATGACTGCTCTTTGGATTGGAGAGGGAGGGGGAGAGGAGTGGGGGGAGGGGGAGAAGAGTGGGGGGAAGGGGGAGGGAAATGGGAGGCTGGGAGGAGGCGGAAACTTTTTTTTTCCCATTCTCAATAAAATAAAAAAAAAAGAAAAAAAATTACAAAAAAAATATATTGACGCAGATAAAATGGAAACTATAAAATATTCTAAAGTCGATTATATACAGTTTGCTGTATTTCATAAATATTTACTGAAGTGGAAAAGTCATAGCCTAGGACGCCTGGCACAACATCTCTGAAATGGTTAAAATTAGGGGGAAAATGTGGAAAACAACTCACCAAAATCTTAGTTGTCTAAATCTAGTTTTCTAAGTTAGATTTTTGCCTAAATATTTGTTATTTGCATGTAGCAGCTTCCACAAAAATCGAAACACTCCATCCTTCATGGAAGTTTCTTAAGACAGGAAGTAAAAAAAAACATTTGAATTAGTTTCAGGAAGTCCCCCTAACTAACCAGATTCACTAGGAACCTCCCTCTCCAAGTATAAGAAATAAGGATGACTAAGGCATACTCTCAGAAAAGCGGAGCCACAAACACGAAGCAGAGATTAGCTAAATTGTCTGTAAAGAGGACTCAGAGAGTAGATCAGCTTCCCGGAAGATCGTTAGGGCAACTCAAGCGTCTGGAGAGGATACTCTTCAGTCTGCTGATAAGCGGCCTACAGGCTGTGCAGTGTGCTGCAGGTCCAAGGCTTACAAGCCACCACCCATGCTGGAGTGGACTTTGATGATACAGCTGTCTTTGGCTCATTTCTGCTCCTGTGAGTAATCCCAGGAAAATTCATTCCCTCGCCAAATTGGGGTCTGGTGGTGCCCATGCTTTTGTCGCCCGTGGAATTCCTGTTCTGGGCGTGTAGATGTGTGTGTGTGTGTGTGTGTGTGTGTGTGTGTGTGTGTGCTGCACCTCCCCAGGAAAAGGCTGCGGCACAGCAAAATTGGATGAATTATATTAAAGAGATTCATTTTTATACAAAGTGGCTTCTTAATAAAATGCATCCCGACACGCTTTCTACTTTTCAATATTTAGTTTGAAAACTTATTGAAAAGAGGAGAATTTTGATCAAAGCGAAATCAAGGGGAAAAAAATCTCTTATCTATTCTTTTTATCTCCATACATTTGTGAGGACATTCTAGCCTCAGAAATATTCCTCATTATTTTACTGTTTTCTAATTAGAAATTTAATTTGCCTTACAGATGCTATCTGTTAATCACCTAATACTTTTTCTCCTTTGTCTTCCTTATTAATGAGCAAAGCCCAGATTTTGGGTTGGTTTTTGGATGCAACGTTCTTCAGTGCCAACCAGGTAAGTCTTAAATAGCTTCCTCTCATCATGCAAATTCTATTTCATTTCACTATTAATTAGGAATATTAACATTATAGCTAAGTTCTCAGTCATGAGACATGCAGAAATATTTATTAGGAGGTCCTGGATTTTTTCACTCTTTATAAAAAGACAAAAGAAAAGATGTTCTTGTGTTGGTTAGCTCTGTTGTGTAAAGATGCAGTAATCAGAGTTAGTGTAACCATCTTGCAATATGAGGACACTAATTTCAAGGCCCAGCCAGGTATGCTAAGAGTGATTTCAAGGCTCCACTCAGTATATTGGTGGTGACCCCAGTGAAAGAAGAAAAGAAAGGGGTCTTTGACTGCACTGATAAAGCCCTGAAACCAACATCTTGAAAAGCATTGGTATTTAGCTGTTGTTTTTAAATGTCTCAGAGCAGATTAAAAAAATTCATCTCTAAATTTAATAGTCAGAAAAATTATTCTTAATTTAGCTTTAACCTGTATTTTCAGTTTAATTTTCATCTCTCTTTATAACCACCCTTCACAAACACCATCCAACTGACTTTTTTTTAAAAAAAAATCTACTGAACAATTACTCTATGTTTCTCTACTTGAGGGAGCCCCTCTTGACATTAGCTTCAGAAGGTAGAACTGCTCTCTTGCCGGCTACCTTTCCCAGATTCCTCAGGAACAATTGCCTTTCTCTTCCATCTTGCTACTAAAGCACTTTCCACTTACGGTGCTCTTCGCTGCTGGCGTTTTATCCATTTTCGGCTTGAGTTTTCCAAGTCAGAACCATCCTGCTCCTTAGGATCATATGTACCCTACTGTACTGCTGTATGTAAATACTGAATATGTAGGCTGTGACCATGACAATATGTGTGAAGGACCCACTGCTCTTCAGAATATCTGTACTCCTATCTAATAAAGCCCTGGACCAGCATGGGTGGTGTGTATGTGTGTGTGTGTGTGTGTGTGTGTGTGTGTGTGTGCAAGACAGTCAATATCCTGGTCTCTAGTGAAAAGGAACCATTTTGAATTTGAACTGACTGCTCAGGCTGAGTCAACTCAGCAGCTAAGATTAGCTATATTTTTCTTTTTAATAATTTCTGCTTATTTGTTATACATAAGAGAACTATCATGATGGCCTTGCTTATTTATTAGCTCTTGGGATAATATTTTTTCCATAGCACTGTTGGAGATTATTTGACATTCAATTCTGAGACTCAATTTGTCTTCCCAGCCCAGGAACAACAAAACGAGCATGTCCTGATATCAAACTTTTCACTGTGAATCATTTTAAATCAAATGGTTATGCTTAATATAAATTATTAGGAAATGTGTCAATCATGATTTAATAAAACACAACTAAGCAGTTCTTGTTATCTTCGCACAGATTTCTTATCACAGAGACACGGTCTATTTATTAAAGGTAAGAGGGAATAAAGGTCACAATTTTAAAACTTCTGAGGAGACAGAAAGCAGGTTAAAAAAATTCACTGTTTGGATCATTAAGTATGTCTTGAAGATTTTTTTTCCATCTTCAGCAAGGAAGTCACATGTTGTTTTTGAACATCTAATTCAGTTCCCCTAAGTCTATGCCGAGAATTGGATAGCACAATTCAAGACCTTCCAGGATCGGACCTCTCAAGATCAGGAGACCCTTATTGAAAAGACACCAGACATCTGGATCTTCACAACTTTAACTTTTCATTCCTAGCAATCAACACAGCAAAAATGGAAATTTTTTATGTCATCATTATAGTTAGTTACAGTGACTGGCATTAGCATCCTGTTGGGCTAGAACAGAGGACCGCAAGGAGCCAAGTGGAATGGGCCATCCCATTCAGGCAATAGTTTCCCGTCCTACGATTCAAAGGACTTTTGGATCTGCAGTAAAGTGTCAGAAGTTATGTATAGCACAGTGACTCTGGGAATGCTGAACGATCAGTGCAGTTCTCACAGGCGGGCTTTCTCTTAGGGAGTTTTCTCATTAAGACAAATGCTTGGCCACAGCCATGCATTTTACATTTGGAATGAACCACACGCTCAGAAGTTAGAAAACTCCTAATGGGCTTCTGATGCCTTCCCCACTGCAATCAAAATGCTGTATTCAAAAGGAAATCTCTTATGAAAGTAATAGAGCCCATGTTTGCATTTGGAAGATAAATTATCTGGGTATAAGTTTCTCTTCTGGAGTTTCCTCCGGAGTTTAATAATTTCTCACTTTTCTAGGTCACCTCACAAAATTGAGTACATAGAAAATGGAACTGAATTGTATTTTTCATCTTCAGCATTAATAACCTGGGATGGAATTTGCATTTCTTGGGGGAAAAGTCAACTGTCTTAGCTTTAAAGCTGTTCCTTCGCAGGGTTTGTGGCAAGTGAAGGTTTATATGATATTTTCAGCTGCAGGTTAGAAAAGGTCATTTTGATGGAAATAATCTTTAAATCCAGGAATGATTTTCAGCAATAAATGGAATTGTTTATTCAGTGGGTCAGGTGTCTTAACAAAGGAAACTCCAATGAGGTGAGAGAAAAGCCATTCATTGAGGAGCTGGAGCACCTGGGAGTGCCCACAGGCCTGCTCCTTGTTTTAACAGCTCAGGGAATTTTCACAGGATGCAAGCCTTCTTTGTTAACCTGGAACCTTCTCTGTGAAATAAGCTCAAGGAATTAGAGTGTAGTTCAAGTCTCGCTTAGTGTTGATAATTCCTCATTTCCTTTCTCGCAGTCATCTTGCTTTGGTGTGGAGAGAATGACAGTGAATGGGAGACTCTGGAACAAGAGTCAGAGATGGCTCAGAGGTTAAGAGCATTGCCTGCTCTTCCAAAGGTTCTGAGTTCAATTCCCAGCAACCATATGGTGGCTCACAACCATCTGTAATGAGATCTGGTGCCCTCTTCTGGCATGGAGGCTGAACACTGTGTACACAATAAATAAATCTTTAAAAAAAAATAAAATCAGAAAATTAGATTACAGCACATACGTGTTAGCTATCATCACAAACACTGTGCTAGGCGATAAGGATACAGCAGCAAACAGCCAGCTTTTTTTTTATACGCATGCTCCCTCCATTCTAAATTGCCTGATTGGTGCTTGAAAAGGGGAAAGAACCTCAACTGAGAAAAAATTTTCCATATGATTGGTCTATAAGAAAGCTGATGGGGCTTTTTCTTGATTAATTATTGATTATGTGGGAGGGCCCAGTCCACTGTGGGTAGTGCCATCCCTGGGCATATGGTACTGGAATATATGAAAAGGAGCAAGACAAGGAGAACAATTTAGTAAGCAGCTTCATCCATGTCCTCTGTTTCAGTTCTGGTCTTGACTTTCTTCATGATGGACAATATGGAGAAGGGTAAGCCCAATAAAAAATAAACCCTTTCCTCTCCAAGTTGCTTTTGGTCGTGGTATTTCATCCCAGATATAGAAAAACCTAACTAAGACACTGACTAATGGAACTTACAGCATTAAAATTCTATCTCAAATGCCACTTTTGTTTTTGTGGCAAACCTTGAGAGCAAAGCCTCAAGAGAGATTAGAATCAAGGCGTAACACTTTGACTAGTCTTAAACATTATATAAGAAACTGATAAGACATGGATTTAATTTTCTCAGTGTCGAATGACTGGCTTGTTTTCCAGGATAAGCTTCTAGTTACAGCTCTTCTGAATCCATGACTGATTCCAACAGTCTGAACTTTCAGGACTGGTGTTTTCACATTGCTTCCAGCCTCACTGGTGACCCTGTTGGGGAATTGAGGAGCCTACAACTTACAGACTTTCCAATCAAACTCAACTCCAACACAGCAGTTATGGAACAGGATGTCAGTGTGGATTGGCCACCAGAAGAATAGGTTTGCTTCAGAGTTAACTTATGGGCATGCATGGAGGAAGAATCACTTGCCATTAAATACAAAGAGTGTTTCATTGTTTCCTTAGCATTGACTGTGAAGAAGTTGCCATAATCAATGGGCAGGGGTGGAACTTCAGTTTACTAAGCCAAAAATAAGATGTCATAGTTCTGTTTTAAATTATAACTCCAAGAGAAAGAAAAAAATGAACAGAACCAGGAGCACTAATAGTCAGACACCGTTTTGATATATAATGCCCATATAAGCCATAATCCCATCTACATGGGCTACAAGCAATGAAATACTGACTTTATTTCCCTATCCTATTCCATAACAATCAAACCTTTAAAGTGGAAATAGCACATATACAGAGTTACCAGTGTATAGTTCATCCACCCCAATGTGAAGACATCTATATAATCATCACCGAAGTCAGAATGTAGATCATCATGAAGAACTGGTCATCTTCCTGTGTCTTCTCCAGTTTCATCGCTTTCTTTCATTCCTCAAATACAACCACAGTTATGCCTTCTCATATCCGTTTTGCCTGGTTTTAAACTCAATATAAATGGAAACATTATATACTACTTTTGTTTCTGGATTTTCCCCAAACATATTATTTGTCAGATTTGTTTATGGTATTGGTGGAAAAAAATCCGCCAGCCAAACTTCATACATTCTCTCTGGCTTGCAGTTATAGCGAGTGAGGCAAATTTCTGCATAGCCCAGGGCTTTGGCAGCCAGAACATCAGTTACTGTGCCTGGAAGCCAGGAATGCCATGCAGCAGATATCAGGGATGTATGGGCTTGCACGTACAAGTTCCAGCCTTCACTCCTGGCTGGGTGACTCTTGGGAGCATATGTCATGCTGATCCTGAGGAAATCCCAGTGGACTTAATTCTACTTACCATGGTGACTGGCTCACAAATGTATTTATAGGATGCTTTTCCTGCCTAGTCTCATTTCTCAGTGCTTCCTGGAATAGGTGCTAGAGAAACTTTCCAAGTAAATCAACTGAATTTGTATTTTTATCTCTGGATCTCCTTCTGTGAGCTTAATATAATACAGGTAGGCTGCTTTTGTGTGTGTGTTATATTATTGCTACAGGAATGAATATATCTTATTTATGTATTATCAAGAACTTACCTGGCCCGCATGCCTTCATCTTTGAGGTGGTTTGAATGAAAATGACCCCCTTAGGATCATATATTTGAGTCCTGGTCGTTAGGTAGTGGTGCAAATTGACAAGGATTAGGGGTGTGGCCTTGTTGGAGGAAGTGTGTCACTGGAGGTAGGCTTTGGGGTTTCAAATGCTCAAGCCATTCCCAGTGTCTCTATTTACCTCCTGCCTGTGGATACGGATGCAGAACTCTGTTCCTCCAACACCATGTTCGCCTGCATGTCATCATGCTCCCCACTTTACTGGCAATGGCCTAAACCTCTGAACTGTAAGCATGCCCTAATTAAATGCTTCTTTTATAAGAGTTGCCTTGGTCATGGTGTCCCTTCACAGTCATAGAGCATTGCCTAATACAGCCTTCATATAGAACAGAACATACGTCACCATGAACAGAAATGTGGGGTATGGATGGCACTAGCGTTTACTGTGGTAAAGTCCCAGATGGATTAAGGAGTAGCTCTGTGATTGTCTCTAGCTGTCAAGTACTGAAAAATTGTATAGTGGTCTCAAGCATGAGATTCAAACAAAGAAGGTGATTTGGGACATGCATGTGTTTGGTTGAATGTGCACACAAAGGTTTGCTAACAAGTGAGTCATATTGACACCTAGAAATGTGTTTTCTCTGAAGAGTCTGTCACTCTATACACTACACACAGCAACATATTAAGTCATGAAATATGGAAGAAGAAATATTAACTCATTTTTACTGCTAGGATTGAAGTGATATCAGTTTAGTTTGGGGCGAGAAAAAATTTGCATTTCAAAAATATATTTTCTGATCTCAAAATACTCCTTTTTTAATGTCCCATTTGTTAAGTGGGAGGTTTCAAAAACTGTCATTTTTGTTGCAAATTTATTTCATAATAAAAGTTGCTTTAATTTTTTTTGATGTTATCCTCATTGAAATAGTTGAGTCTTCCTATGCAACTGGTATCTTTCTTTCTTCTTGTTTGCTTGTCTATATGGAAAGATGTTGGCTTGCTGATGGGTAGGAGATGACGTCCATCTCAGATTGTGTGGGTTTTTGAGTCTTTTTTTTTATTTTTTGAGACAGGTTGAGTCTTAAATATAAAGTTAAACTAGAAATGACAGGTTTAATTTTTTTCTCTCCATATTTTGGGGTATGTTGGTGTTGAGATAGGAGCGGCGGGGCTGCGTCCCCGGCACCCGGCCGCCTGCATGGCTAGCTTATGCCCGAAATAATTACATGGAAACTGTATTTTTTCAAACACTGCCTGGCCCGGCTAATTCCAGTTTCTTATTGGCTAGCTCTTATATATTAATCTAACCCATTTCTAATATTATATGTAGCCCGCGAGCTGGCTTACCAGGGAGGATCTTAACCTGCGTCTGTCTGGAGCGGGAGAATCATGGCGACTCACTGACTAAAGCTTCTTTTTCCCAGCATTCTCTTCTGTCTACTCCGCCTACCTAATTTTCTATCCAATAAAATGGGCCAAGGCAGTTTCTTTATTAATAAGAAACCACTCCCACATCATGTTGGTAATTTGCAATAGCACTTAAACTCCCCATAGCAGTTTGCGTATCTTTCCACTCATTCATCGGTCTGTCTGTCTGTCTTTCTATGCCCTCATCTATGCATCTGTCTATGTCTCTATGTCTCTATGTCTCTATGTCTCTATCTATCTATCTATCTATCTATCTATCTATCTATCTATCTATCAATCTATCATCTTTCTATCTTTAACTTTTTGTGAATTCTTTGTAGATTTCTCAACATGAATCCCAACTGCACTCATCTCCCCATTCCCTCACTTCTGCCCTTGCAACCTACCCCCAAAAAACAAAATTTAAAAGTAAAACCAAAAAACCCTAATAACAACAAAGCAAAACAAAAACCCAAAACAAAATGCAAAAGATCAAGCAACAACAACAAAATCTTGGCATGGAAATTGTAATGTGACCTAGTGAGTCACACGCTATAACCTTTAGTCCACTTATCTTTATTCATAAGTGTTCATTGCAATGAGTCGTTGGTCTGGTTTGAAGTCTCTGACTTCTGTTGCATTATCAATACTGGGTCCTCATGGAAATCCTCTTGGATATTCTATTGTTGCCTTGAGTCATGGAGGTCCTGTAGCTTTGGATCTGTAGGTCTGGGCCCTTCACATGCTCCAGCAGTTCAGAGATGAGGTAGATGTTGGGATGGGCCACCATGTGGTCCTGGTTCTGGGACAGGGTGGTAGCTTGGTTGGTCAGCCTATCAGCTTTCCTTCCGTGTGACCACTCAGGTGAGCTCTCCAACACTGCCCGCCCCCACCCCCGTCCCTGCTCCCGTAATGTAGCAAGCAGCAAAGAGGAAGGACAGTTCACTTGCTCTTACACCCTTGGGTTCTATTTACCTGCAGTCGTACTATGAGGACCAGTTCTACTGTTTTGTCCAGGGCCTGCTTTCTGAATTGCTGCACTTCGGGAGGGTAGGGTCAATTCTCCTGAGGCTGCCTCTGGCACCTGCTGCAAGTGGCAAGGGGTGGGGGGAGGGTGTATTTCCCTCACCCTCGCCCCAGGGTATTCGAGGGAAGAGGCGGAGGCAAGTCTCCTGCTCTCACGTCCATAGGCCTGACTTACCCGTGCTCCTGTCAATAGGATCACTTAGGTACGGCCTAAATGAGGTACAGTGCCCAATCTCCAGAGTACTGTGTGCGGATTTCCCAGGGTGCACTAGGAGGGAAGGCAGTGTGAGTAGGTGGCCTGGTACCATTGGTTGAGCAAAGTTCTCCAGAGAAGGAGAGAACCAAGCCTCTACAGACTACGTAGTCTACAAAGAGTGGATTGACAAAGGGAATCTCATGTGAGCACCAACAATGGTTTCTGTATACGTAATAGTACCAAAGTCATCAATCATATAAAATATTACATATATATAAGCTAGTAATGTATATATCATGTATGTATGTGATATATACAATATATAGTATATTAGGTTACTGTAGCTTCTTTAATTCTTAATAATGAGCACCCTAGGATCTAAGGGACAAAGAACTATTGTGTTTGCAAGAATGTATCTGATGAAACAGAATTCTTAATAGCTGGGCTTCCCATGATGTGAGGTGATTTTAAATTTAGTAGAAAATACATTAAAACTATATATTACCTGTGTTTCGAAGTGTTTATTAAAAGCATAACTTCTTCCCAGAGGCAGTATAGTATAGTAATTATCCAGACTTTTTTGTATTCAAATCCCCAACAATCCGATCTGTAATGGAAGTTGTCAGTCTAGAGAAAGAAGCCAATTTAAAACGCATTAATAGGAAAAACAACAGCTGTTATAAATAGTGCTTCAGATGCCTTTTGAGTATGGTTACAAATTGCTCCTGAGACTGAAAGAAGTTGAGAATTTATCAACATTTCAGAACACACCCAGGCAAATGTCACGTCATTTCGGTTTCACAGCCATATATTAGTGCTCAGTGACCAACACTTCTGGGCTTATTGAAGGGTCAGCATAACAGCAAGTGCTCACAGTGCATCTTGCAACCTCTATCATTATTAGAAAATCAGCATTACGAGTTAATGTTTTATTTTATAGGTCCTTTGCTTTTTGCAACATATACAGCTAAAATGTGTTTAACTTCCGTAATTCAAAACATAATCATGACAAACGTGCTCAGAGGAGAGAGAAAATACAGCCATGAGCTACATTTTTGTTCTTAATGAGAGGCATAGAATAGTGATCTAAGAATTTAATGAACTCGAGTCCTGTCTTAAAGTGAGGGTTTAATTAAACAGACTTGGTTATCTATTTTACTCCAAGAATCTTAAATTCGCTGTGGGCTATCGTGAAGTAGATTGTCAGATGTGACAGTTATCAAAATTCACTCACTCCTTAGATCGCTAGAGAAAGCATAGTCGACTGATGGCATTGATTGCTGTCCCAGGAATATGTGTCTCTGGGAATATTTGACTTAGTGATAGGGCTGTATTTCTTGCTAAACTTCTTGTAGCCAACAACTGAGCCTAGAAAAGGATGTTCATTGTTGCAAAATGGCGGAATCCTGTCATTGTTGCCTCTGAATATGGGTGCCCCACTGACTTGGCTGAACCCTTCCTAGAGCTGTGATGCTGTCTGTGATTCCCCTTTCCTCAGCTTTGCTGATTCCTCCTTCCATGGGAATCACAAATTTTCCTTTTGTCTTTTCAAATACATCTCTCATGTGCATAATCATCTCATATTGCACAGTGCTTCCAACTGGACCTTAATGAGCACAAGTGATAAAGAGAATGATCCAATAAAACATGATGAGACTATGGGACAAGTTCACTTCGCAGCTTTTCATGAACAAAGATGCCACCGTGAGCAGAAATCCCTGGCACAAGTTGGTGGCTCAATCGTTACATGTTTCACCAGGGGTAACTTGGGGAAACATTCCAATGAGAAGGATCCTATTGCAAGTGTGGTGACTCACGTGTCTGAGTGTTGCAAACCAGAAGGCATTGTTTACCCAGCACGATTGTTATTGTATCTTGTTTAGCACTAACTTGTGTTTCCATCCTGCAGATGGGTAAGGAAACACTGAAAGCAGTTAAAGGCAAGACATGGGAACTGGGACTCTTATTTGGTAGGTTGCTAACCTTCTTAGTAGATGAGAAGTCACAGTTGCAGAGAAGATAAAGACGTGATAGATTTCTTCGGTGGTAATATGATAGAGTAAGGACTCTGGAGACATTTAAGTGCTCAGGACTGAAAAACGATCTCCTCGCTAATAAATTCAGGGTTCTGTATTGGTCACCTGGGACCCAGAAACAGTGTAGGAGATTTGACTTGATAGTCCTAAGGCATTTGGAAACTAGAGCATCTGAGAAAGTAATTCACCTTTGTTAGAAGACTGAAGGAACCTTATTTAGGTAAGATAATAAATATTCCCATCAGGACCTTTTTTTAGTTTGTTCCTTGTGCCCAGCCTGATTAAAATTAATCACAAGTATATCTCAACAAAGAGGTCTGGGGAGGGAATCATAGGCCTTCTAAGATTGGGTATAAGGTACTGCCAGGAGTCAGGGGTCTATTCCTGAATCACAAAGAGGCAATTTTCATCACAGAATGCTGACACGGTCTTCTGAAATTGCAGAACTACAAAGACAACTCTTTGAAAAAGTTGGATATGATTATTTAGGGTACAATATGCATTAAATCAGACACATCTCTAGAGTTCTGAATCCTCAAGAAGTAGAATGCATGAGTCCAGGGGCAAAGGATTAAGTAAGAGCTGTTTTACTTAATCATTCCACCATTCCCAATGACATATTGAGAGACTTCATGTTTTCTGTCCCCCAAACTCTACACTTACAAGATTGGAAGTTTTGTCCTACAAAGGTGGATTGTTCTTGACAAGAGACCCAGCAAGGTACCTACTAAAACAACTCTCATATGTTTTAAAAATCCTTTGGACATTCTATATCTAGAAACTGGGGTAAATGTCACCATGGCAGAAGTCAGCAACTCTCACTGGAGAGAGGACATAGGACACTTTCTTACAGTGGGATAGGAATTAACATGCGTGGCACTCAGTAGGTTCATGTGGATTTCCTGCCACCCCCTTCATGGCCATAGCTTCACTGAAACTACAAACAAACAACCATAGCCATGTAACAGAGAAACGTGTGACTACTGTGTGCACAAACACACCCCAGAGGAATCTTTGTGTCATGGCAACAGGTGAGCCATATGAATAGAACAACAGAAGCTAAGGGAGGTTGGAAATGTGAGTGAGGGAGGTGAGAACCAGTTGGGGCTGTGTAAATAAACATGGCGAAGTGTCTCTAGGCTATTCTACTAACCTCTGTCTTATACATTTCTCCGCAGGAAGGAAGTTCAATGGGAATGGAGGCAGAGTTGTCCTGGAGACTTCAATGGAGAAATAGATCTCTACTATGTGAGCACTATACATACGAAGCTGAAGCTGTAGCAACCACTGAGGAGCTCTCCTGCTGTAGGGAGCATGCCTGGAATATGGTTCCAACTGACGCTTCCTCAATCAGCTACCACTGCTCTTGCACTAAGACATGGCTCCTGCTGTTTGCTATGGCAGGGGTCAATGGCTGGCCCATACTAGTCAGATATGACACAAGTCATTTGGATAACATTTACCATATGTTATCTGACATATTAAAATGTCATGTATTAGAATTTTTTCATTCTTTAAGATAAGATTTTATGCTATAAAAACATAGGTTTTAGCTATAGAGATGAAGCTGTGAAAATTACCAAGAATCGTGTGAAATATCCTATTTCTCACAACTAAAGGAATAAACAATGATGAAATACCCTTTCCTTACTGCTTAGAGTTGTAAGTTGTAATTTAGTGCTGAAAAGCATAATCATTCTGGTATAGGAGCAAGCTTATATAATGTTTTGGTCAGACTATTGAAAAATTTGGAGAAGATAAAATTTATTTTATTTATGCAAGAGCTTTATTTTACTGTTTTTTGAAAATATGTGCATGCACGCATATGTGTGTGTGTGTGTATGTGCACTTGGATATGCGTGTGCATATCAGTCATCAACACTAGATGCCTTCAACCGTTGCTTTTCACTTTATTTTTTGAGACTGGTTCTGTTATTGAACTTGAAACTCAACATTCTGATTGGACTGACAAGCCAGAGAGTCTCAGGGTAGGCCCATTTCTTTTCCTTAGCACAGAGTTTCTATGTCTGTATGATTACACCTGGCTTTAGATGGGTATGAAGGATTTGAACTCATGTCCTCATGCTTGGTCTTGGGACTATATCCCACGTTCCTTGCTCAGTTTTCAAATTACATTTTTTTTAACCCAACAATCTCATAGCTGGGAAGTTGTCAAGGTTGCTTAAGTAAAAGGATATAGTAACAAACAGACAAGCAAACAAACTTGTGGCCATTAATACTGATTACCAAACACTGTTCTAAGGATTTTGCATTTAGTAGGTCATTTAATCTCCATATCTTTAGCCATAGATAATTGGTTATTTCATTTTGAAGTTGAGAACATTACAGGAGAGTATTGGAAATGAAAATAAACCATATATTTTGGCTCTAATTTTCATTCTCTGAACCATATTATACATTATTTTAAATAGATTGAAGTTCATACTCACAGCTATTGAGTACATATACACACATATATGTAGACACAACAGCAATACTTTAATGAAAGGTCACAGATTGTAGCGGAATACAGAGGAGTAGGAGACAGTGAGGGAGGCGTGTAACCAATGTGAATACACAGGTAGGGAATTCCCAAATTTTTTCAATGCAGGTGACACTCTGAAGAAGTTTGGCTCTTGTCAATTGAGGGAGTTGATAAGGCTAGAGGAGAAATTATAGAGACACAAGTATGCTTAGGAATATAATAGAAAAGACAAAACCAATGCATAACATAGGTTTTCTGGGTACAGTAGAGTCTAGAACGCTAAAGCAAGAGTGCGATTCCAGACAGGAAGAGACATTACTCATGTTTCTTAGACGGCAGATAGGGTAGTAGTGGGCAGCCAACAGATGCCAGTCTCAACGTTTGGACTCAAGAAGGGGAAGCTATCCCACCGAAGGCTTTCGGTCAGTGACTCATGGGTGCCAGGAGTGTGACTTGCAATCAGAAGTTTCATGATAAAGATAATTGCAGCTACTTGTCAATTGTGGTGGAACATTAAAGAGATCAGTACAGTGACTCTATTTTAAGACTCCTGAGACAGCAGTTAGTGTGTGATTTAGAGACCAAACTGGAGCACCCTCTACCACAGCTTTGTTTGTTTGTTTTGTTTTCAGGGAAGGGAGTGGAGTGCAGAGGGAAGCAATATTCCCCAATCAGAATGCTATGCTCCTTTGTTAGACCTTTCCATGTTTAATTGAGGAAGCTTGACTGAGGACTTTAAAAATTACATGTGATCATTTCCATATATTGAACTCGGCCTAAGTATTAAAATGAAATAGCTTAAAATTTGAGGTAAGCTTGGGTGGGGTGTCAGACGATGTTGGGTGGATTCTGATTACCGCCTTAATTACATGTATCTTATTTTGGAAATTAGTCCCTTCTCAGTGTCTCCAGTGCCTCATTTGTGGAAGGCAATTAAGTTGATCAATTAAGGAAGAAGCTTAAAGCAGTGCTTGCCCGTCTTGGGCTCTCGAAAGACACAGGACCACGCCCAGAACCTCAGAGGAAATGAAGGGACTCATACGTGAGACACTTGACTTCACAGGCTCTGCTTCAAAACACTCTTCTGGGTGTTTCAGAGAGCTGAGTGTGAGCACAGTTTTTAAAACTTATGAATGCCATCTAAAGAGGTTATGACTTTTGAGAGGGTGCTCTCATTTTTTTTTTGTTTGCTCACTAAAAGTCAATAAAGACTAAGTACTTCATAAAGCATGCTTTTGTAAGGCTGTCCCCGGATGATGGAGTGCGTTGACATTTTTATAATGTGCTGCATCTAGATCCCACTTGACAATGCGGTGTTTAGAATCTGGTACATGTGAGCTGGGATATTATCTCTGTCAGCACAAAACAAAATATCTTTGGAAAGTAAAGTAGCGATTTGCATGAGGAAAAACGGCACACAAAGAAAAAGAGATTTTTTTATTTTCTGTCTTTCAAGCTAATGTCCTTACAAATCAAGATGCTTGGACTTTAAACCAAATCTATAAAATAATGACATTATGATAAAAACTATTTTTTATTTTGTTTGCTAATAATATAGATCTCTCCCTAGGGAATTATCCCTAAATTCCACTTGTATGGTAAAAGTTAAATTAAACTAAAGAACATGAAAGATTAATTTTATTTTCTTCATTTATGAAGTACACTTCAAAAGTACAAAAACTCAAAATTAAAAAGTAAATTTCATAGCAAGTAGAAATATTATACTGAAATTCTTTCTGGAACATATAACACCTATAAATGAGACAAATGTCCTCTAAACGGTTTCATTTTATATAATATTTATGTCCATAAAAAAGTTGGAATTGGGTACTACTTAGTTGTATTTCATGATTTCTAGGACATATTTCTCTCTTTATAGGAACAGAAAATAATAAAATGGGTCCTTTGCATAGTTCCAAAATTCAATCAGATAGAATATTTGTTATAATAGTTTACATATATTAACTTATTAGCAAAATAACTTGCTACCCACTCTCCTCTATTTTGACTGACACTGGGTGATTTTCCAACCAACAAGGATCTACACCACTCACTCTTCCTGAACCTCCCTCCTTGTCTCACCTGGTATGAATACTATCTGTGTTTGGGCTGAGAACACTGAGTTCTAAGAACTCTAGGGCCTGCAAGCCCCATGGAATCAAGGATCTGTTCTCCGGGGGAGAGCCTTTTCGGGACATCTGGTTATTGCTGAGGGCTGAGGGTTTAGTGTTTTAATATTTTTAAACAAAATATTTAATTTCCTTAATTTAATTGTGATAACATACCTTTAATTTGCTGTGTAGAAAGCATAGTCTCTACCAAGAAATAAGTATTAATTTTTGTTATATTGTCACTATAAAAATTTCTGGCTGAAACATTTACATTTTTTCCCTTTTGCAAAACGATGGCACTTATCTCCTTACAAGAAGTCATTTTCTGACTTTGAATGAGCTGTCAATTATGTTACTTTCGTCTTTATTTTGCTTTATGCTTCAACGTTCCTATAATGAAAATAGACTTCCTTAGGGTGTAATGCTTTATTTTATTGTGTATTGGAAACAGTAATTTAAAATATACCTTTTGCATCAGAGAATAGATCTATTATTCATTTTACACCAGTGATGTGAGGCCAATAAAATATCCAATCTAAAATCATTTAATGCTTAGAGTTTTTTTCTTCATACTTAACTTCAAGCATGCCTCTTCCACAAACCCTCCTTCCACCATGATGAAACCCAGGATTAAAAACACAGTTTTTAATCAGAGCTACCGAGGAGCAGGGATTTTTCCAACTCTTGGTGCCATGCCCAGTATGTGGCAAATTCATGAAAATCAACATTGTTATTACTGTCGTAACACCAATAATTTTAAAGAAGAACAACCTGCAATTTAAAAATAAAAGTGATTCAACAATGAAGAGATTCCTGCTGCCGGGATTCTTGTACATTACAATGCTTTAAAAATTGCTTTTGAAACTGGAAATTATGACACGTTCTCTTTAGGAGAAACAATGGAATAAAAGACAATATTTCTGAGGTTATTTCAGGTAAATATGGAAAAACTAAATATAATACCATTAAAACCTGCTGTATTTATAAGAAAAAATTCTGTCATTGTCTGTCCTGTGGCCTTCATACCTGTGGCTTATCTGTGACCATAAATGTAACTTAGCAAGTTTTTCTTTGCATATAGTAGTCTTATAAGTCTCTTACTGAGAGAAGCATGTGAGATATTCTACAATCATGTGTAAATATTTAAATATTAATTCCATCTGGGGATCTCACACCTTTTCTTATAGAATGATAAAACATTTGTCATGTAGAGTGTTGTCAAGCACAGTTTCTACTGATCTCAGAAACTTACGTCTCAAGAATGAGCAAACCTAAGGGGTGCAAGTGTCTTCTGACTGTTCAAGTCTCACTTTCCCTTCCCATTCCATCCCCTTTCATTTCCCATGAAGCTTTGCATCCCATTGTGAATCAGTCCCATTCAGCAGGCCTGAGAATCACCCAATGTTATCACAGTAGCCTTTATTCAAAAACTGTATAGTTCTCATGGTCCTTAGAACTAAGTTGTATAAAGAACATCTCATAAATTGCTGAATTTGTCCTTTTATCATAATTTACTAAGAATTTCCGAGGTAGAGTGCTCATGCAATATAGAATTGTTGGAGGAGGTGGCTTGCTGTTTTCCAGCCATTTAGCCCCAAAATAATCACACAGAAACCTAATTTAATTAAATCACTGCTTGGCCCATTAGCTTTAGCTTCTTATTGGCTAACTCTTAGATATTAATTTAACCCATTTCTATTAATCTGTGTATGGCCACATTGCTGTGGCTTACCAGCTAAATTTCCCACCTGCATCTGTCTACGGTGGCTCCATGGCATCTCTCTCACTCCGTCTTCCTCCTCCCATGCTATAGGCTAAGCCAGTTCTTTATTCATTAACCAATAAAAGCAACACATAGACAGAAGGACCTCCCACACCATATAAGAAAAGTACAAGGTGGTACACATGTGGAAAGGCCACAATGAAAGCTATTACTTTAAACTTTAATAAAAAAGAAATTAATAAAACATTAAGAGTTTCTATATAATGAGTTAGCTGATGGAGAAATAAAGTTAAGAATTATAATATCACTCATTATTGTTTTAGAACTTAGGAAGACTTGCATACCAAGTCTTTACTACGCTGTTTACAAAGGGATAGAACAGGGATCCCAGAATATACGACATCAGAACAAAGAGTGAGATACCAATTCTTTTTAGTAAAGGCAGCTTGAATCAAGACTGTCTTGGAAGCCGGCTTCTTACCCAGGCTACCTCCCAGACACCTGCTGACTACATATACCTCCAAATCTTAAACAAATACATATTTCATTTTAAACTCTCTTGCAAGTTCCTGTGGCTACAGTTTTTAGAAAGGACCGAATAGAGTATCAAGGTAGAACTGAAAGTGACTTGAAAATTATCCTAGGGATTTCTTGTTTTGTTTCTCTTAGCATGTGGATTGTTTTAATGTGTGGATTTGGAGGGCATTTCTCCTTGTGATATATTTCTTTCTTTCTGTTTAAAAATTAGATTTGTTTTTTTAAATTAATTATGTCCTTGATTACTTTAACTCCTCTCACTTTTTAAATCTCTTTCCCACCGTCGTCAGCCTACACTCCCCCAGCACCTGTCCCCTGTAAAGGGCAGTCAATACAGAGCCTTACAGCTGCCCAAGGTAATGAGAAAGAGCGATGGCTCAGTGCTCATTCCTAAGAGGGCATTCATACTACCAATTCCGTCTTAGGTTTTCTTTTGCTGTAAAGAGACACCGTAACCACAGCAACTCTTATAAAGCAAAATGTGTATAGTTGAGAGGTTTAGTCCATTATCATCATGGCAGGGAGCCTGATTGCACACAGCCAGACAAGGTGCTGGCTGCATCTTGATCAAAAGGCAACAGGAAGTGAACTGTGACACTAGGTATCTTGAACACTGGAAACCTCAAAAACCACTCCCACAGCGACACACTTCACCTCACAAGGCAATACCTTCTCCAACAAAGCTACACCTCCTAATGGTGCCACTCCCTATGAGTTTAAGGGGCCCAATTAAATTTGAAACATCATATTTTACTCCCTGGCTCCTATAAGCTTTTAACAATATCACAATACAACATGTATTTAGTCCAACTACAAAAGTCCTCAGAGTCTATCAGTTTTAGTTTTTTATTTTGTTTTATTTTTTTACTTTAGAGAGCTTACCACCTAGCTCCCAAATAAATACATAAAGACTTATTCTTAATTATGAATGCCTGACCTTAGCTTGGCTTGTTTCTAGACAACTTTTCTAACTTAAAAAATTAATCCCATTTCTCCTTAACTATGTTTTGCCTCTAGGCTTTTTTACCTTTCCTAATTCTATATATCTTTCTTTCGTTTTACTCCATGGCTGGCTATGCGGCTGTGTTGCAGTGTGACTTGTGGCAGTGTGGCTGTGTGACTGTGTGGCAGTGTGGCTGTGTGACTGTGCGGCAGTGCGGCTGTGCTGCTGGCCCCTAGAGGCATCATCTCCTTTTCTCACCCATCTGTCTTTACTCAAGCCTAGATTTCTCCTCCAATGTATTCTCTCTGCCTGGCAGCCCTGCCTATCCCATCTCTTGCCTAGATACTGGACATCTAGCTCTTTATTAGACCCATCAGGTGTTTTATACAGGCAAAGTAACACAGTTAAGAGTTAAACAAATTCAACATGAAAGAATGTAACACATCTTTGAATCATTAAACAAATATTCCACAGCATAAACAAATGTAACACATCTTAAGATAATATTCCACAAGAGTCTCAACAATAATGTCCAAAGTTTAAGGTTTCTTCTGAGATTAATGCAATCTCTTCAATGCAATACCCTATAAAATCAAAGTAATAAAACAGATCGCATCCTTCCAACATGTAATGGCACAGAATACATCCTGCCATTCCTAAATGTAGAAAGAAAAAAGCACAGTGAGGAAATACTAGATCAAAGAAAAGACGAAAAAATAACGAGGCAAGCTCCAAACTCTGCATCTTTATGTCTGATGTGAGATCGCTCTTCGGGTCTCCCACTCCATCAGCTTTGTTGATTCCCAAACCCACTTGTGCCTTTTCGTCAAGATGGCGCCGAAAGCGAAGAAGGAAGCTCCCGCCCCTCCCAAAGCCGAAGCTAAAACGAAGGCCTTGAAAGCCAAGAAAGCAGTGCTGAAAGGCATCCTCAGCCACAAAAAGAAGAAGATCCGCACATCACCCACCTTTCGGCGGCCCAAGACCCTGCGGCTACGAAGGCAGCCTAAATACCCCCGGAAGAGCGCGCCCAGGAGGAACAAGCTTGACCACCATGCCATCATCAAATTCCCCCTGACCACTGAGTCAGCAATGAAGAAGATAGAAGACAACAACACACTTGTGTTCATTGTGGACGTCAAGGCCAACAAGCACCAGATCAAACAGGCTGTGAAGAAACTCTATGACATCGATGTGGCCAAAGTCAACACCCTCATAAGGCCCGACGGAGAGAAGAAGGCGTATGTTCGGTTGGCTCCTGATTATGATGCTCTGGATGTTGCCAATAAGATCGGAATCATCTAAACTGAGCCCAGCCGGCTAATTCTAAATATACACTTTTTCACCATAAAAAAAAAAGCTTGTTTCCCTAGGGCTGGTTCCACTCTCTGTTAGCAGCTTTCCTCAGGAGGTATCCCATAACTCTGGGCTCTCCAACATCTTGGGGTCTCCAAGGGAATCCAGGGTTCACAGCTTCACAAAAAAGGTTGTTCCGGGCCTTCATTTAGGGACACTTCTGACACTTGCCTGGCTTCAGTGACTTTCTTTAAGATTCAGAGGCAAACTCCACAACCCATTCTTCTATCCTTGACTGTAAAGCCAGAACGACATAGCTGAAGCTACCTTATTCTGCTGATTGCTGGAGGAGAAACATGGACCCCTTGTTCAATTATATCATCACCAGCTTTCTGTTTTCCATGGTTCTCTTCACTGCCTAAGCTTGACTGTTTTGAAACGTGCTCTGTATACCAACCAGCTTGGCCTCAAACTCAGAGATCTGCCAGCCTCTGCCTTCAGCGTGCTGGGATTAAAGGTGTGCACCACCACACCTGACTCTATACTTTTTTGTAATACCTTTTCAGAAGCTGGAAATTTAGCTGTGTGGATGGCATCCTGCTTCGAGGTCACCACTCCCTTTATTCCATTTCTCAATCTCTTGATCTCCTTAAACACTCCCCCATGCCCCTTTCTGCAATCTGTGCATTTTGTATTTTTATTTACTCAGTTTGTTGCTTTTCATTATATATCTTCACTAGAGTTACCACTAATTGCCGCGCCTGCACGGCCTGGAACCAAAACCGAGCGAAGGATGTCAGGATTGAACAGGCATCCAACTCTCTAGTTGCTGGTAAAAGAAGTCATTTATTAAACAGCACCGCAGAGGTTTTTATACCTAACACAGTCAGGTGGGCCAACAGGTGAAGACCTTATAGCCCGATCCTCAATCAAGGCCAGGGCAATACGTGCTCAGGAAGCAGGGTTGGGAAACAGCCTTGGCACAGCTTTCAAAAGCTCAAATCAGAAGGGCGAGAAAAGGTCACTAGCGGGGAAGAGCAGCTGGAGGCCAGGACTCCAAATGGTCCCGACAACTAATGATCACATAGCAATGCCTATACGAGGCTGTTTTGATACTTCCTCTGCCAACAGGATTAATACAAAACTCTTCACTTTAGCCTCAGGCAGACTCATCAGACAAGGGGAAAAAGCAGCCACATTCTTCACCAAAATATCACAAGAATGGCCTATAGGCCACATACTAAAATTTTCCTTCAAAGCCTTTTGAGTCAGCTCCCCACAGTTCAAATAACTCCTCACACCACTGTCTTCCATGTTCCTAATAGTATGTTTCATTAAACAGTGCCTAAAGCATTCTACGGCTTTCCTAAACCAAAGTACCAAGGGCAAACTCCTCTAAACTAAACCATGCTCAGGACTCTCACAACAATATCACATTCCTGGTACCAACTTCTGTCTTAGTTAGGGATTCTCTTGCTGTGAGGAGACGTCATGATCACAGCAACTTTTATAGAGGAAAACATTTAATTGGGTTGATCGTTTACAGTTCAGAGGTTCAGTCTATTATCTTTATGGTGGGACATGGTAGTATACAGGCAGACATGGTATGGAGAAGTAGCTGAGAGTCCTACATCTTATAAGCAGCAGGAAGTGGATTGTGTCTCTGGGAGTAGTTTCATCATAGGAAAGCTAAATAGCCCATCCCCACAGTGACACACTTCCTCCAACAATGCCACACCCACTCCAACAAGGACACACCTCTTAATAGTGCCACTCACTGTGGGGGAACATTTTTGTTAAATCACCACATTATTGTAGGTTTACATGCCTGAATTAAGGTGCTGACAATGTGATCTCCTCAGAGATTCACAGTTCTTACCAGAGGTCCCTGGTTCCTGGTAAAGGTCAATATATGATCACATGACCAAGGTGGACTTTTCTTTCCTTGCTTCTTGTTGGATGGAAATTAGCCTTTAATCTTTGAACCTACCCTCAAATTCTTGTCACCAGGCCTCATTTTCTTTCATGTGTACCTGATGCTTCCCCTTCTTTGATAGGTTTACATGATTAAGCTATCCAACCTCATTGACTCAAAGTGCCGGATCAGTTTCAGAAAGCAGAAGAGATACATGGTATGTATTGCTATACTATTCTCTAAAAGGGTCAGAGTTTATCAGAATAATATCCCAAGGAGAACTGAGATTTCACAGATCTGCAACCTGTAAATAATATTATGTTTGTTGTACTGTTCAGCTGTTGATATACTAACTTTAAGTACAGGAACCATAATGAGTTTAGTTGTTGATTGTTGCTTTGTACTGTTCATTGCTGCTTGATGTGGCACCTTTGCAGAACTCCCTCAAAAGTCCTAATTATTCCTGGAGGTAATATTATGTTACATTTAATATTAAACTATCCAAGAGCCCAACATCCCATCATTTTTGCCATTATTTTGATAGCTAAAGATGCACCTAGTTTTGTAAGTGAATGTATATATTGTTATTATTGTTTTCTTTTTATAATATGTAAAATCAAATAAATTTAATGATATTTTGCACTTAATCAAGAATATAGACTCTCTAGGATGAAATTAGTATATAGAAAGCTTTATCATAGATTTGGGTGATATTACTTAACATTACAATATGTGTCAGTTCTCCACAAACTATTTATTATTTCCATAGACAGTAATTTGAACATAATGCAGGGTGTATTGTTAAAAAAAAGCAACAGATCAACAAAAGGGACCAAAAAAAAAAACAGAGACAGACTTCTATGTACATAGTTAATTTTGTAGTACATCTACATAAATAAAAGCATCATAAATCAATCATAAGTTGATTCTTTGCAAACAAGTAAACAAAAACTATCCAGCAGACATGCCTGGTGCGCCAGAGTCTAGCCTGACTGGGTGTAGGAGTCATGTGTTTCAGTGTTCTTATGTGGACTGTGATGTATGCCATGTTTCTGGGAAGTCTATGTTAGTAGAGTTTGTTCTTTTGCAGGGAGAATGCAGAGAAATGGGCTGGAGTCTCACTCCAGTATGGGGAGGATGACATGAGTCTGTCTCAATGGCAAAGACAGCACAGGAAAAATGAAAAGAAGAATTTATCAACATTACAATGGTGATTTTTAAAGTTGGGTTAAATTTAGTCGTGAAGGGTAAATACCAATAATTAATGGAAAAATATAGTCGACCTGATATAAAGAAAAATGTCTTAAAATCTCAAAGTATAAATCATAAGTAAAGAGATCAGTATCCTTATATCTAAACAAAATATTTCTGTTTAAGAAAAGATATGTGCTAGCTAATTTTATGTCAACTTGATACAAGGTAGAGACATTTTGGAAGAGACAAACTCAACTGAGAAAATGGTCCCCAACTGATTTGCTTGTGGACAAGCTTATGATGCATCATCATCTGGATTCTTTATTGATGGGGGAGGGCCTAGCTTACTATGAATGGTGTCACCCCCAGTGCTGGTGGTCCTGAGTGCTATAAGAAAGCAGGCTTAGCAAACTACGAAAATCAAACCAGTAAGTAGCACTCCTCCAAAGCCTCCTGCCTTCAGGTTCCTGCCATTTGAGTTTCTGATGTCTATCAGTGATGGATTGTAACCAGGAAGGCTAAACTAAAAATAAACCTTTCCCTCTAGTTGCTTTCAGCCATTGTGTTTTAACACAGCAATTGAAACCCTAAGTTCCAACGGATAATGGATGACACAATGACAGAAAAAAAGGTTCAATGTCTGTATCTACCAAAGTTTAGTTTCTCAGTCATTTAAAACTGGAAGTTAAGAAAAATGTAGATCTCAATAAAAATCAATAAAAAAAGACAAATTCTATAAGTTGGCAACTCTTTCAAAACAGACTTCTCTTGTCTTACTATATGCGTATATGACTTTGCCAGTCATATCTGATGAAAATAGTATTACGTCAATTGTCAGGTAGGCTGCAAACACATGTCCTACCAGCGGAAAAATAAACGTGTTTCACAAAGCATCGTCGAAGGCTGCCTCCAAAAGAACACGAAGTATGGTTTAAAATTCAGATTCCCAACTCCCACATTGTTCCTATTTAAACTCACTCTGACACTGGCAATTCTTCCCATGTTTTAAAATGTTGGATTAACTCTCCCTTTTAGCTGGAGCATGTAAGAAGAATTCCTTTCTTCCAAGGAAACACCAGTTCTCCACAATTCTCTCTGTAGGTTGATTCTAAAATATCCTCTCCAGAAATCTTTGCTGTGCTGTAACTGTCAGTATTTACTGACAGAACGACTTTATTACAGTTTTTCCTGTCCAGAAGGGTCAGTCCTCCCAACCGGATCATGTTTCCATCAATCGTTCTATCTCATTTCTATATAAATACTAATGTGTTTCAAATCAGATAGTGAGAAGAAATTCCTTACTTTCTTGCATGACCTGTATCATACCCAAAGTGGTATTTCTGGTGAAAAATTAAAGAGAAAAGTCGGCTAATGCAAAAATAAAAGAGCATTTAAAGAACAAAATTGCCATTTTTTTACATTCACACTTAAAATCTGAAAAGTCCCAATTGTCCATATTCTAGCCTGAATGCAAAATGTCTCACACAGACTGCGACTGCATGTTTAAACACTCAACCCCCAGCTAGAAGTCTTGTTTGGGAACTTGTGGACCCCATAGGAGATAGAACCTCATTGGAGAAAGTGAATTTCTAGGATGGATTTTGGGGCTTAATAAATGTTTCTCAATTCCTGGTCCACTCTCTACTTCTTGATTGTGGATGCAAGGTCACCAGTCAGTTCCCTGCCGCCATTATCTGTATCTCTCTGTAATTTAGAATTCAAATTCAAGTTTTCTCCCTTCAGCTCCTCCTGTCAGGGTATTTCTCACAGCAACGAATACGTTGGTCCATTTCTTAAGAACCCTTGTAACTTGCATCTGGTCAAATTTGAAGATTTGAAGAGAACGTTAGGGTTTAAGAGAACAGTATGTTATATATTATCAGTCTTGTAACTATCTTGTTAATTATTCTGTTGTCCAAAAGTCAGCATAATCAGTATTGATTTTTATGCCCTTCAGTGAAGATTAGGCATGAGCAAACTACTCCTGTAAACAGCGAGAGAAAAGTGCTTTCGACTCTATGGTTGCTATACCGTGGGTGCCTACAACTCTCTCATTGTAGTGGAAAGAAAGCCAGAGAAAGTACCTAAAAATTTTGGTTTGGCTGTGTTCTAATAAAACTTTATTCATAAGACAGTTGTTGAATGGCTCATAGCAGTCCTTTCCAGACCTCGGTTTTAGTTCTAAAGCGCTTTGACATATCTCTGGTGTGGGTTGGGACCAATTACTGAGTAGTTCTCATACAGATGAGGAGTCACGAGACCAGCAGAGGCTCTTATGTCAGGATCAGAGAAATAAATGTCTCCGGATGGAGATTTACTGCACAAATAAAGTCGAGATTCATCTAGTACAAATGTGTTTATCAAGACAAATGAGAAGACTTGAGATAAGCTTGTAGGTCTTCATTTCCATGGAGATTTTATATAATACAATGGCCTTTTCACTATGCCATTTTAAGTAGTTACTATTAGTACTGAGACTATTAATTTTATATAATTAAAGACTGCAAAGGTCAGCTAGCTTTGCACTGCCTCCATCAGTAACAGTTCTCTGTATTCTTCCATATTATCATTGAGTGGCTTTGTCAGACTCTTCAATATTATATTTAGATGTCCCTGTTCCTAATGAGATGAAATGAAATACATACACACACACAAAACACAACACACACACACACATAATTTCTTGTTACACTAAGCAGAAGAGCCTTCTGTTTCTTTCAAATTTACCCTTGTTCGGCATGAATAAGTAGGAAGGACATTAATTTTTGATCTCATGAAATTTAACAAGCAATCATTACTTATGAACCAAACCTTTACTCATTTTGGTCTTCTCCAGTCAGTGACCTGATCCAGTATCAGATACATTTGATTTGCACAGCTCTCTGGTCCTGATGGACCAGAACGTGCTTTAAGCTCAGAGCCTTCACTTCCCCTACTCACTCTACCTATAGAACAGGATTGAAATATGATCAATCCTCATCTTTTCTGTTTCCTCACCTTTGAAATAAAGTAGACAGGTCCATTTTCCAAATAACAGGTGACACCAAAGTAAACATGCTAACATTTGCTTTAATGCTTTTCAAAATGCTATGATGGAATTCCTAGCTTGAGACTGTTCTTCAGAGGTCTCAGTGTTTTTCCATTTGGTTTCTGTTTGAGGCGTCCTGAAATAAATAGGTACTAATTTTATGCAAGTGTGAGGAGCCAGGTGTCACCGTTTTGGAAATCTCATTATGAGATTTCTGTGGGAGGAGTTGTATACTCAACCTTGCAAACAACTGAATAGAACCAGGTGACACTTCCTCTATGGCTGCTCCGGCACCCGTGGTTCTCACACTTCCTGCTCTTAAGCCCTCAGAAAACATCACCATCCATTCGGGAAACAGTTTTCTCGCTCTTTTTTCCCCCTCATCTGTTTTTTTTTTTTCCTTGTATTCTTCTGCTGGTGTAAGTGAGTGAGGGCTTGCGTTCCTATGTGGAATTAGAAGTCAGAGGAAAACACTGAGAGCTGTTTCTCAGGAGCCATTTACCTTGCTATCTGAGCCAGCCTTTCATTTGCCCAAAGCTTGCTACGTAGGCTTCGCTTGCAGGCTGGAGAGTCCAGGTGTTCACCGCCTGGTTCCACCTCCCCAGTGCTGGGATTATAAGCATCCGGGGCTTGTGGCTTTTAAGATGTGAATTCCTAGAACCAAATTCACATCCACATGTTTGTGTAGAGCTTCTATTACTGGCAGAGCATTTTCCCACCTCTCCTGCATTTTCCCTGGTGACATTGAAGCATTCATTGTTACCTGTTTAATTAGTTGTATAACCTAGCGGCTTACGTAACACCTGCCTTCAATTTTCCAATTCAGCCTCCACCCTATCACTGCCATGATATTCCTAACAGCAATCATCTTTACTTCCCTGCTTATTTCTGAAGGATTTCAAATTGTTTATAGAATATATATTTAGAATCTTGAACATAATATATTTTTTGGAAGTAGACAATTTATTCATTTGCATGGTATGGCATAAGTGCCCTGCCTTTTCACACAGTTGGAGGTATAACACAGTGCCAAGAATAATATGTTAATGTACATGGAAAAACAGAGGATGAAATAAAAAGTCACGCTTTTTTTTTTTGGAGGGGGCTGATGTTCAAGGAAATCTTAGAGAATGAATTGGCAAACTGCCTGCTGCCAAATAGCATGGCAAATTCTATTCTTCAGTTTCATAGCAGTGGCTGAAAGGAGAATTGTGAAGCTAGGGTTCGAACTAGTGTGTAACAACTGCCAACATGAGAGGTGGTACAAATGCGTGTGATATGTGGCTTGAATTTCTGCCCAGCTTGGTATGTCAATACTCTTTTTCATTGTTGAGACCAAATTTACAGAGGCAGGTAGCTTGCTAATCAATTAGTCTTTGACAATAAATGTTTGTTTCCCGGGATGGTGTGTGTCAGCACACCTTTAGAAATTAGGTGTTCAGAGCAGGCTGTAGGCATCCTAGAGGTTTCATATGACCGAGGCAGAGAAAGACAATGTAAAGATATGAATGTGATCATTTCATTATGGGGCTAAAGCAGCGAGAGAGGACTGGAGAAAGGCCATTCTGTGAACACGACCTTTTCCCATCGTCTGCACCGTGAAAATGGAAAGTCTTAAAGCAGCCTGAATAAATTGCATTATAGGTGAGGAAAAATGAATGTGCCAATACCTGGAACCACAAAGCTTTTGTGTTTCCTAGAGATGGAGTTCCCTTCACAGTGAGCAGAAGACAGGTTAGAGTGATGAGGTTCATAGGTATAGAGGCAAGAGGCCCAGACTTTAGCAAAAATTCCTTTCAATGCCCTCAAAGAGGCTGTTTTTAAAGGGAAGAAACATGATATAATTAAGCCAGACCTCAGGTGGGACTCAGATGGCTCAACTCTGACATCTTACTGTCTAGTCTGGTGAGGTAGGTAGCATCCCTGGGATTCATATTGTCGAAAGGAGGGGACAGATTCTCTCACGTTGTCTTCTGATATTCACACAAATGTCCTGGCTGCACACACATGCAAACAAACAAATAATAGATAAATAGATTGAATGAAAAAGATCATGGGTTGCTGTATGGGTTCCCTGGCAGCTGAGACTCTTTCATCCATCACCAAATGCCATTGTGCGTGCTGCTTTCATAACAAGTAGTCACCGAGTAATTGTCTTATTGTCACCAGATGTCCTGTGCAAGGACAGGCTTTAGATCACTGTGTTTCTATGGATTTTGAATATCACAAACTAGTACTTCTGAGAACGGACCTGGAAGTTCACAATACACAGGGTGGATAAACAAATCCTAGCTAACAAGAGTGTTTGGGTTGGTTGTAGTAGACACACAGAGTTCTGTACCCTAGAGCAGGTAGGGTTCTGGCTGTTCTCTTGTTACTGGTATGTGCTTCTTGTTTTATAATGCCCTGCATCCGGGTCTTAAAAATGGTGTCCTGATGTTCTAAACCAAAGTTCATTTTGAGCTTTCTCCAATCTTCTAGACCATGCTTTCTTCTTCTGGTGACTAGTTTAAATGTTCTCTGTGAAGTTAATTTTGTTTCAGTAGGAACAAGAGAGGCAGTGGAGTGTGGGTTTGAAAGAGCAGACGTTGGAGTCAGAAAACCAGGATTTAAAAGCTAAATTAAAATATGATTTTGAAGCAGTGCAAACAAGATTTAGCACTTAACAAAAGGGCATCAATGACGTGGAACATCCTTCTAGAATGTAGAGGATAAGGACTGCTTGGCAGGTAGTACCTTGTGATTGTGATTTGTGGTTAGATTTGGCGTTCAGTCATGAATGTACTATTCATTGTCCCAGTGGGTTTAATAAATTCTCATTTTAAATGATTTACCTGTGATGGGATTAAAACCCAGGATCTCACACAGGCCTTTCAAGCTCTCTATCACTGAGCTATATCTCTATCAAATCCCTTAACCTTAATATGATTCAATTTCACATGTAAATAACAGAATCTACTATACAAGACATTTGTGAGGCTTAAAGAGCATCATTCTAATCAAGCAATACATCTAGAACAAAGTTAAAGATACTTTATTCTTTCAAAAATAGGTAATTTTATTCTCACATGTCAAAATATCTTTGAAGAGACAGACATAATATTAACCCTTTGCAACTGTTATGATTTAATGAATTAACTCTTGCTAATCGTCCTGAGATAGTTCTCCAGTATAGCATTAGAGTCCAAAGTTCCTTGGCTTCAGTTTTGAGTTTCAATAAAGGGTCAAAGAAAAACATTCATTTTAGAGCCTTCAACTGAATCTTTTCTTAAAGAGAAAACATTTAGAGGACAATTATAATCTTTAAAGAATATCAGAAATGCTGCCAAATATAAGTGAGCCCTACTTTTCTATGTATATTTTATTGTATTGTAAATAAATTTTTAATTAATATAGAATTATATCACTTTTCATGTTTCCTTCCTCCTCTCCGGTCTCTCCCAAGTACTCTCGGTCCAATCCCTCCCATGTGACCTACTGTCAAATTGTTAGCTTTTTAAAATAATTATTAATGTACACAACTATATAACAACTTGTTGAGTTCATTTCTGTTGTTTGCATGGATATGACTTGGGGGCTGAGCACTTTATATTAAGTAACCAAATAATGGGGAAAGTTGGCAGCAGAAGGTGACATTGGGGATGGGGGAAAATCTCTGAAACCTCAAAGCCTGCTCCCAGTGACACACTTCCTCCAACAAGACCATATCTCCTAACTCTTCCCAAATAGTTCTATTCTACCAAATGTGGACCAGCTACTCAAACACATGAACCTTTGGGAGTCAATTTTACTTAAAGCATCATGCTCTATTGCCTAGAGAATAGAGCATGAGACGCTATGAGCTCTTTCATAATGCAAGAATGCAGACCAAGTTCAAATGTCTTTCACAGTCAACACAGTCTAAAATCCCAAAGTCTCTTCTGAAACTCAAAGCACTCTCTTAAACCTTATGCCTTATAAAGCCCAAAGCCAAAGGCAAATTGTAAACAGTTAATATGCAATGGTACACAATGTACATTACTTTTCCCAAGAGGAGGGATGGAGACATAGGGAGGAAATACTTGGACCAAAGCAGGACTGAAACCACACAGGAGAAACTGCAAATTCTGGAGCTCCATATCTGCCATCCAAGTGCTTCGATGGCTCTGTCCTTCTGGTTTTGCTCCGTGCAATGCACTTCTCTTTTGGGGTGGTTCCACTCCATGTGCACTGTTCTCCTTGGCAGAGTGCTTATGGTTCTTGCAGCTCTAACATCTTGAGGTCCCCAGTGCAATTCAGGTTTCATTTTCACCACGTCAAGCAACGGCCTTGGAAGGACTCCATTCAAAGAATACCCTGTCGTGCTTAACTCAGCAGCTCTCCCTAACAACTAAGGAAGATTCCACAATCCCTGGTGTATCCTTCCGGACTCTAAATCCAGAACCGTGTGGACAACCCTGTCTAGTTTGGCTGATCATTTGGGTAGACCCACGTCTCCTGTGTTTGCAGAAGCTTTCCTTGATAGTGTCATTTAAAGAGTAGGAAATTCTTCAGGCCCTTCCGTTTTACAAGTTGGAAGCTTTCTGAAGTGGGGTCTTTCTCTCCCTTTATTCCACATCAGATCAGACCTTTCTCTAACATCCCTTATCTCTTTCATCCCAGGCTTTGGCTCCAGCATTAAAGTTCCTGGTGTCCTTTTTTTTTTGTTTCAAACTGTGCATCTTGCATTTCTTTCTGCACTGCTTGTTCTTTTTCATTGCAAACCTGCTTAAGAGTGATTACTAAGAACCACATGACAGAATTAATAATAGGCTGTCTTGAAATTTCCTACATCAAGGAAATTAATCCAATACTAGTCAATTTAACCTGAGGCACATTCTTTTGACATGAACAAAAGGCAGTCACACTCTTTGCCAAAATATTACAAGAATGGTCTTCAGCCCAGTTACTAATATTTTTTTTCTATGAAAGTTCTCCAGGTGGTCCCACATAGTCCACATTACTTTTAGCATTATTCTCTTCCAAATTTTTACAAGGATAGTCCATTAAACTCTGATTATAGCATTCCATCACTTTCTTATTTCAAAGTTCCAAAGTCTTACACCTTCCCTCCTCCACAGAAAACAGGATGGCCAGAGATGTCCCAGCAATCCCCCATCCTCACAGTAAATTTTCAACTACTGTGAAAATACTCTACAAACAAGGCAGCTTATAGAAGAAAGCATTTAATTTAGGTGTCACAGGTCCAGAGGGTCAGAGCTCATTAAAATTACAGTGGGGAGCATGGCAGCTGCCTGGAATGGTGCTGGGGCATTAGATGAGAGCTTACCCCCTTATCCAGAAACTCGAGTGTAGGTAATTGAAACCTCAAAGTCTGCCCCTACCCCGAAACCCAGTGATACACACCTTCAAAAAAGGACACACGTCTTATTTCTTCCCCCAAATTTCCACCAAACGGGGATGAAAGACAATGTATGAGTCTATAGGAACCACTCTTATTTAAGGTACCATGGGCTCATTCGAGGGAGGGGTTATTCCTTTCCCAGCAGTTCATAAATTGCTTTCAGTTCTTTGACTGGGGTTGCACCCCATGACATTTCCCCACTTCCACATTAGCATGCCTTTCGATTCTGAATCCTCCTTCTTCGTGGGTAGTCAGGGTAATCCAATTACCTCCCCTCAGACCTTCCAGGCATGTCCCTTTTGCTGAAGACACCACTCTTTAGGATTCCAGTGGTTTCAGCTGGATCTAACCTGAAAGTCTCCTTCCTGGGATTTATTTTTCATGGTACCAGAAAATACTATGCAAAAGCTGCTAAGGAAGAGAAGCAATTAATATCCCTACCCAGTCACACCACCTACAAACCACAGCAAGGACTAGCAAGAAAAGATATTCACATGTGGGTAGTAACCGAGAGCTATTTAATTAGACCGAAGAGCCACTTAACAGAAAGCAATTCATGCCAGGTACTAGGAATCCAAACAACTGCCCAGATGTTGGGAGGTCATGAACCTTAGAGACAGAGTCTACTCCGACCACATTGTTATAACAGCATTATTTCTTACTACATTCCAAATCTTCTCCTGATATCGCAGAAAAGCATAACTTTCGCCCCTTCTCAAGGATTCTTCTCCTCACAGAAACCCACACTGCACACAATGCAGAGATCAGCAGATCACAGGAGGCACAACCCCAGCTGATCCATCTACATCCCAGTTCCTGCTTCCCTGATGCTGGAAGCATTGTGGAGGAGGGGCAGAAAGATCCTAAGAGTCAGAATACCAGGAAGCCTGCTGGAAGACAGGCTTTCCTAGAAATGGCTGCAAAAGCAAGACCAGAAGAATGCCATGTAATTTTATAAAATATTCCATAGACAATCTTAGTAATGCGGAGTAATTTAAGGGTTTATTGACTAACACACTTTTTGGTTAGAAGTTATAGAAAATCCAACTTGAAATGACTCAAACAAACAGGTTTTTATTTTTCCTCACATATGGAAAACTGGAACTGTTCATTGAAGCTGTTAATCAATGTTTTGATTTTTTTTTCCTTTCTGACACATGTTAGAATTTTGTTACTTTCCTCCTCGATGTTAGGTGTGGTTATGTAATGGCTTTGGCCATTGGTTTGGGAGCAGATGTAGCTCGTGCTATTTCTGGGCGGGAACCTTTAAGAGCGAGTGTTTCTGCCAAGTTCCCTTCTCTGTGCCATGGTGATAGGCGACAGGCCACGTGATGCCTATGGAGAGCAGCCTTCACTGCCCAGTGTGGTTCCAGGATGCTCGTTGTAGCAACGCAAGTGTCCTCCTGACAAAAGACACATGGATCATCTTTATTATTTTATTTTATTTTTTGGTCATCCATAGTCTCAAAGTGGCTGCTAAGACTTCAGGCATTATCTTTATATTCAAAATAGGAAGACTTGGTAAGGTAGAATTTTAGTTGTTTACTTTACCAAGAATGGAAAAACAATAACCCTGGGGAGCTTCAAGAAATCTTTTTATAGCTGTGTTGGCAGCCTGACTGGGTTAAAAGGCTTCTACTTGTTAGGAGGGAAGTCGCGAAAGTGGGCGTAGTATTATTTCCCCCCATGACTGGGTAGATGGAGAAGGGACATAGATAGTGTCACGTGGACAATGACAGTGTGTACCACCAAGGCACAATTAGCATGGGAAGAGGTCAGGTTTTCTCTTAAGATGAAAATAGCTAATATTATTTGGCTATACCTTAGCAAAAATCACCTAAAATCTTCATTTCTAGTCATTAGTAGACTATAGAAAGCTACCTGTTGAAGTAATCCTCCCCAGTGTGCCATCCTAACTGAACAGTTTTATGAGTTAAACCCAATTTTGCAGGTTATTGCTCTGTAGTTACGTAGGATCATAATTTAAAAACTGGCAGATGACAAGTATCCTCTTTCTGAATCTTTCCCTGGGCAAGACACTTCATTGGCTATGAAAAATTAAATTGTTCTGGTAATCACACTCTTTCCCAAAAGAAAAAAAATTCAGTCTCTTAAAATTATTAAGCAATTGCGGGCTGGAGAGGTGGCTCAGTGGTTAAGAGCACAGACTACTCCTTCAGAGGAAGCAGGTTCAATACCCAACACCCACAAGGCAGCTCACAGCTGTCTGTAATTCTAGTTCCAGGGGGTCTCACACCTTCACACCAATGCATATAAAATAATTTTTTAAAAAGTAACCAGTTGTTACAGATTCCCCAAACTGTGGCCTTTGGGAAACTTGAAATTGACGTGTGACTTATTCCATTCTCTTACTGAATATTAGAGTTACGAGGTTACCAGGAAACCGTACTTCCGCTTTTTCATATTTTCCAATTTGATGAAATTATATGTACTGTGTTTGTCCTTTCTTGAACTTTTCGACAAAAAGTCCATTTTTAATCTGGACTTCTCAATGTACGCGATATAAAACCAGTATCGCCTTTTATATTTAAAAATCCTCTGTTGGTGGTATAGTGTGTTCAACATATGTATGGGGGTGGTGGTTGAGAAGACAGGCACTCAGATAACAGTTTCTCTCAAGCTTGGGGGCTCTCTAGATTCGGTTTAAAAATAGAGTTACTAGTCATTTTGTCACTTCCTTGGAGAGAGTTTAATGACGCAGATAGTGCTGAGCCTGCTGACCCCTCTTCTCTATTCTCCTTTGAGATTGACAATGCAAGAGTCTCACAATGTTGACGTATGTGAGTTTGGTCAGAAGAGGCTTGTTCCTGGGTTTGGTTTGGCCATCAAGGTTGTAATTCTTGGAGACACGACTCTGGTTCACTCTGCAGTTGTTTCACTTCAGCGAGGCATCCAATAGAGGATTATGTATTCCAGATATCACAACTATGCATCTTCTCCGTCGACTGAATAGTTTATCGGAAGTAATTTGACAGCATGGATCATTTACACAATGTGAGCAGGGACTGGCCTAAGAACCTGGTTTGAAACCCATGAGGTTTGAGACTCGATCTCACTCCTGTGGACATATTATGCTATATGGAGCCATGAGGACCTCTTCAGACATAACTGGAGCCAATTTCATTCTATCTTAATTGCACATTAAAACAAAACGTTTCAGAATGCCCTGAACAGTGTTTACAGCATAATCAGTTGCTGGGTGCTATGGATAAGATGAAAGTTAACTTTATTTGTTACCCAGAAGGTAAAAAAAAAAAAACAACCCCACTAAATTATGGTGGTAGCTTTTGTGATACTTGTAAGTTCACCTGCCCAGTCTTCCATAAAATCTTAATTTTTCCAAAAGAATGGTTTGGCCTTCCACTGGCTTCTACAGGACAATCTTTTCAACTCTTCAGGTGACCTGCTGATAAAACTGTGACTTTGTCTATTGCACGGAGTGATGTGTGATCCTCCACTCTAGAAATCTGATTCATGGTATGGCTAGTTGGATCATGAAGTATGTACATCCCAGGGATTAGTGACAGAACACTCTTACAGGAGCAAGTTATGCCTGTGTGCCATACCTCAGTAAAACTCTCAACAGTAAAGCTTGCAAGTTCTGCTTTGAAAATGCATAGTTTCACATACAGTTGGTGAAAGAAGATAAATGCCCATGCTGGTTAGTTTTATGTCGACTTGATACAAGCTAGAATCACATGAAAGGAAGGAGCCTCAATTTGGAAAATAAGATCTAGGTGTATAAGATTTTTTTTTAATTAGCTATTGGTGGGAAGGGCTCAGTTTATTGGTAGTGGTTTCATCCCTGGGCTGGTTGGTGGTTCTGAACAAGTCAGAAGGAGCAAGTCATTAGCAATAGTATTCTTCTATGGTCTTTGTATCAGCTCCTACCTCCAGGTTCCTGTCATTCTTGAGTTCCTAGTACTGATTTCCTTCCATGATGAAGAGTGATATGGAAGTAGAATCCAAATAAACCCTTTTCTCCCCAGCTCACCTTTTGGTCATGGTGTTTTGTTACAGCAATAGTAACTCTAACAAGGTCAGAGCCATTCATTAGAGTAGCTACTTTTCTGGTCATGGTAACCAAATAGCTGTCAAGATACAACTTAAGGGAGAAAAGATTTATTTGCCTCATGGTCTTTGGTGCTATAGCAAGGAAGCTCATGGCAGTGGCTGTCTCGGTGCTGGCAGGAGCCCGCTGCAGGTCAGCCTGCCGAGATGGGTTAAGAAGTGTCATTGGGTGATAAAATCACAAGGCCTGCTCCAGTGATCCTGCTTCCTCTAGTGAGGCTCTGACTCCTACAGGTTCTGCAAGCTCCCTGAACTGTGCTGCTAGCTGAGAGCCAAATGTTCAAATCCGTGTGCCTGTGGGGGGCATTTCACATTAAACCACAATAGCCATCTGTACGACTCCACTGAGAGGAAGCGCTGGAAACTGCACCTGGGACTCCTGTGGACTCTGCCCGGTAGGCCTCTCCCCTTTGCTAGCTTGCATCTGTGTCCTTTCCCAATAATACACTGTGACTGTGAGCTTAATGACTTTCTGAGCCCCGTGAGTCCTCCGAGGAAGGCATTGCACTGAGAGTGATCTTGGGGACCTTCCAAATTGACATTTATATTACAGGAATCCTAAAAGTCTGTAAATAATTGTAATCAGTGTCTACCTGTGCCTCCCCTTAGCTGCTATCTACAACCAAACAACAACAATAACATTGAGCAAATGAACCAGTCTCTTAACACCAGATCAGAAATGTAGTTGATGTGTTTTTTTTTTTTTTTTCATTCAGCTTAACAAACTCTGGTTAAGGGTCTCTCTTTTCTTAACTACTGAAGGTCCATTATGATACTCCTTTTAAATGCATTTCCCTTCATGATGTAGATACAAAGCTCTGACTTTCTGGGGAGACTGGACAGAAATTATTTGGAGACTGGAGAGATGGCACAAGAGTTAATGACTGTCTAATCTGATTCAATTCCCAGTTACTACAAGATAGGTTCACAACCATCTTTAACTCTGGTCTCAGAAGACCAGAAGCATGTGATACACAGCCTTAGATGTAGGCAAAACACTTATACACATAAAATGAAAACTAAACTAAAGTTGAAAAGTAAACTTTTAAAAAGTGTTTGAGAAACAGGTTCTTCAGTGCCCATTTCTAGAGGTCCACTGAGTATTAGGTATAATGATGGCAAACCTCTATCTCTCATCGTTTCATATGACAAGACAAGAGGGCCAGATTGAACTGGAATCAGCTCATCTTTATTTGGATATTTCTAAGGCTTCTATTCCAGGATTTTTGGATGAGTATGCATACTTCATGCCAATAATACTTCCCCATCCATTCAAGAGAGATTTCTGATGCACTTTATAATCCATTCCTGAGCAGAAATTCTGGACCCACGGAATCACACCAGGAACTTTCCCACTAAGCTGTTGGCACCATTTAGGGAGCCTTTGCTTTCCACCTGGCTTTTGGCTCCTCATTTGGCCCCTTGTGTTGTACCTTGCCCTATGGGTTCTATCCTATTTCTGTGACTGTGAGCTCTCACTGTCTCATCCCTTCTAAGTCTCCAGCATGAAAGAACTGCACATGCTGTGTTCACGCTTGCATTTCAGGGCCTAAAAATAAACCTTAAGATGCAGTAGCTCTTCATTGACCCATGGTTGTTGAGTCCATGAATGGAGGAAAGCTTGGTTCACTGTACCTTCATCTCAGACTGGTCTCTAGGAATGTCAATTTAGATCAGAGGCATGGCATACTCCAGTTCTTAGATTGAACATTTTGATAATTTAACAGATATAATAAGACAGCATTTTTGAATCCTCGGTGAAGAAGAACACTAAAGCCTCTTTTTAAACAAGTTGCTAGCAAATTCTAAAGCTGTTTATATGAAATCAATATTTTGCAGGGAGACCATAGGTAGAAAGTCTGTTATATACCATACTAAGTAGAAATTGGGCCATGGAAGGGGAGAGTGTGAAGCAGAGAGACTTCTTACAAGTTGTCATTCTTCACTTAAAGAGTGTGATCTATTTTGGTAGCATCTCTGCTGCGAGCATTCCCGCAGTTTTTAATAGCTCAGCCTCAGCTGTCATGAACATTTGTGTTAATTTTTCCTCTCCAGCACACAGAGGAATGGCTGTGCATGTTGTTTGCAGATACCAAATTTGCTTCCTAATAATGTGACTAAAGGTGTCCCTCAGCCAGAGCTCTCAAAGTTCCCTTCTTTTTTCCAGGAAGCTGGGGATGCTGGGTGCTGGGACACTCATTTGCTGGTATAACAGATGACACTAAAGTTGAAATGGCATAGTGGACCTATTTGGAAATCGCGTTTCTGTTGATGTTATTAGTAGGCTCTGTTAACAATAGCAGGATGATACCATGAGTTTATCTTTTTAGTTTAGTTAGTTTCATAAGGAGGGTTTGTAGACCTCAAACTATTAGCTATGTGTGGACAATATTGAGGATTAAGAATTATTCCTGCATCTTTCAAGGGATTCCTGTTTTCAAAACACCATTTATCATCAATTTATTCCACAGTAGATATATTAATTCCCTAGTGATGCTCTAAGTTATCACCAGTTCAGGAGTTTTTAGACAATGACAATTTGTTACCTCAGTGCTGTGTCATAAAGCAGATGCAGGTGGCTCAGCTGCTTCATGTACCTGGGTGCCACTGAGCCAAATTCAAGGTGTTGAGAAGGTGCCTTCCTTTCCAGAGAGTGTCAAAGTGAATTTCCCATTACAGGTTGTTCAAAGAAGATTCCTTCCTCCCTCCACTTGCCTCCTTCCTTTCGCTTCTCAGCTTTTAGAGCAGTGGTTCTCAATCTGTGGGTTATGACCCTTTGTGGGGGGTCTAATAACTCACTTGGGTCACCTAAGACTATTAGGAAACACAGATATTCACATTATGATTCACAACAGTAGCAAAATTAGTTATGAAAAAGCAACAAAAATAATTTTATGACTGGGGTTCATCACAACATGAGGTACTGCCTTAAAGGGTCCCAGCATTTAAGAGGGTTGGGAACCACTGTTTTAGAAGCTATATGGATTATCTAGAATTCCCCCCCACTTGTCCCCAGAGAAGGTCTTCATGCACACTGGGAATGCATTCTATGGACTTTGTGCCCATGTTTCCAGAACTCTCTCCTCCATATGTAACATCAGAATCAAGACACGAGTCTGGTGTTTCCTTTCCAGTCTCATCTCTTGTCTGCTTTTCTTTTGCTGTTGTAACTCTCAAGTGTTAGTAATGGACCTAACTAGATAACCTACCAAGTACCTTAATGTTCATTACCTTGAGGACACCTACAAAGTACACCTACAAAGGTAAGTGGGCTGCTATGTGATTCACCAATTAAGTATTGAGAAATCAGAGAGAACAGTAGAATCCCACTTAGCAGAAATATTATGGTATGGACATGAAGTATCTCCAAAAGGTGCTCATGTGATGTAGACTCGCTACCCCAGCTTGTGGTGCTAAGGAGAGGTGACTTATCAATGAATAACCCATTCAAGAAGTCAGAGTTATTTAGACTATTAGAAGTAGAGACTCCTTGTAGGAAGTGGGGCACTTGGAGTCAGTCTTTATGTTTCTGGTTTTTGGATCTTTCTTTTCCCTTCATCTCGGCTTCCTCACTACCATCATGTAAGATGCTGTGCTCTGCTATGTAGGTATTTATATTTTATTTTGTATTTGAACTTCCTTAACGTTTGCAAAGGAATCCTGTGGTGACAAAGGAGCATGGACTTGGACTGAGGGCTATGGTGGCAGCAGTGGTCTCCATGTGCAGGCTCAGTCCAGTGGGAAACATGACCTGGTTGTGTGGTGCATGCATATATTTGATCATAAGAGACTGGCCCAGGGACAGGCGGTACCTAGGTCCTGGGAAGTTCTCTGGTTTGTGACTAGGCTCAGAATGGCTGTGGAAATAGCACAGTGACATAGAAGCATTGGGATAAACAGTGATAATTGCAGTGTAATTTCACAGGCCATAAATGAAATAGAGAGTACGGATGCACCTTAGGGAAAGCAGGTCTGTCGTTATTCCTGGCCCCCAGGTTATATAGCCTTCATGAATGCTAACTTTGACTTCCAAGACAGTATGTAATTTTCAATAAACTTGTCAGTAAATTATTGTAAGATAAAGGCAATGTGGATGCTAAAATAGCAAAGTTATTAAAATTCTCTGAGTTTTTAAAGTAGTCCCACGTTGTACTGCACCTACAAGCTTATATTTAGGAATTCAATTTAAACATCTTTGCAGTCGACTAAAAATAATATTATTTTTAACTTTGGCATGATGTGTCAACTAAGCTAACTACATGGGAGCATACATTTCATCCGGCCCTTTCCCTTGTCACTAAAGATATATCCATAGAAGATCCAGAAGGTAGAGGATCTTCAGACCTTCAGTCTTCTTCCTCATCTCCAAATCCAATCCCCTTGTATCATTTCCAGTGTTGTAGCAGAGTATCTGCTGCAGCCTTTCCTTCTGCTAAGCCCCAAGCTCCATCAGACCACTTTGATCTCCAATAACCTCCCTTACCACTATCCCATTGCCTAAGCCACCAATCACCAGAAGCGCTCCCTGGAAACTCTCCCCAGGGTTTGGACTCTATAAATTACTATCTGACATGGTTCTAAATGATTTTAATCAGCGATGCCTCTTTTCATAATTTTCCTTTTTTTTTTACAATCAAGGTCTCCCAGAGCTTGACAACTGTATCCGTAAATCTTGCAGGGTTTTACTCATTTTACTGTTTCTTGTCTCTCAACATGCCCTCTCACTCTAAGTACAAAATTACTATCTTTTTTTAAATATAAAAATACATTTAGAAATTAGAGTGTTCTCTAGTGGGTTTGAACCCACTAAAGGGTTCTTACACCTTTATCATTTTGGTTCAATTCATTTTCTAACCTCCTTATCCTGCATCCTCCCACCCTCCACCCCTGCTTAAACATTTACCATTTCTTTCATGTCCAAAGTGTTGTACTATCCCCTTGAACAATATTTTTTAATTGGGTTCCAAGATAGTAAAATTCCTAATGGTTTTTTTGTTTACCCTTCCTTTAGGTTAACGCTTTGCCCTACCAACTCCAAAATAACAAGCAATTGTGATGTCTTTTGATTGCCTTCCATCACTACATGGGAAGACCATATTGCCGAAGATATCACACACATTAACCATAGAATACAGCCGCTCTTGGAGGGAGAATCACTCTGTGAATGAATGGACCATAGGCAGTATGACCATAGGGCCATTCTCCAGTGGATAGCCCTACATCCATGCATGTAAGGGCGGCACAGATTAGATCTAGTGTATTAAATAAGAAAAGCATGCATGAAGTTGGGGAAGAGACATGAGAAGGGACCTAGGGAGTTGGAGTGGAGGGAAGTGAGGGATGTATATACATTTATTTTATTGTGTGCATGCATTGAATTCTTTAAGATTAAAACTAATAAAGTAAGAGATGACTGTTGTTTTTTTTTTTTTAAACTCAACTTCCCTCATAAACTTCTAAGATTTTCAGAATTGCAAATTATGTTAACTGATATCCCCAAATATCTATGCCTGGCTTCTGCTCAGCCAGGGACGTACCTCATGTGATCATTCTTTGTCTTTATTCCATCAACTTTTGTGTCCTTTTCTGTAGCAGTTAGCTTCATTTTCCAACCTGACAGTCCCGAGAAGAGGGAAACTTAACTGAGGAGCTGTTTCCATTGGGTTTGCTTGTGTGCATGTCTGCAGGCATTTTCCTAATTGCTAGTTGATGTTGGAGGGCCCACCCCACTGTAGGCAGTGCCATCCCTAGGTACGTGGGCTGGAGTTGTATAAGGAAGACAGCTGAGTAAGCCTGGGGAAGCAGGTCAGGCAAGCCCAGACACAGCATCCTTTCACGATTTCTGCCTCTGTCCCGGCCTCTAGGTTCCTAACTTGAGTTCTTGCTTTGACCTTCTTCAATGCTTGATTGCAAAGTGTATGATGAAATAAGAACTTCTCTCCCTCTAAGATTTTTTTTCAGTCACATTGTTTGTCATAGCAACAAGGAAACTAAACTAGGACATTTCACCATTAGAAAAACTGAGCTTGCTAAAATGTGAAGCCACAACAGACTTGGGACTTTGTTTTAGTTCATAAATTTTTAGATTTTTGAAACTAAAATTATTACTGCCATAGAATTTAGTGAATCTCCCACTGGGAATATAACTATAATAAATGAAGTCAATGCATCCAAGAGATAATTGCATTCTTATGTTTTAAGGAGTTGATGAGGCATCCATCATTGTATGAGTAGATAAAAACCAATATATATATCACATGTATATATGTACATGTTGAATATATAACACATATATCTGTGTATACATATGATGAATTATTTCTAAGGAGTAATTTTTTTAAACTGATTTACTATTTTCATATTACGTACATTGGTGTTTTGCCTGCATGTATGTCTATGTGAAGGAATTAGATCCCCTAAAATAGGAATTAAAATTGTGAGCTGCCATGTGGGGGCTGGGGATTGAACCCAGACCCTGTGAAAGAGCAGCCAGTAATCTTTATTTCTAGGACACCTCTCTAACATCTACAATCAATTAAATTTATTATTTTATTTATATAAAATTTAAATTACTAAATTTTATACTGCAGAGCATTCTGGCAAGGATTGTGACCCAGATTTAGGGAGACATGGGAAGGCAAGGTCTTAAAGGAGTTTGTAGAGTTCAGCTATAGAAAGCAGGTGAATGATCGAGAGAGAAACTGAGCACCCTGCTTTGATTGTCAGACCTTGTACACTTGTATCAGATCATCACTCTATTACCATCAATACACACATTTTATATGTCAGTAAAGCTTGACTAGATACTTTCACAGTGATTACTAAATCAGATTATTTCAAAGAGTAACTCCAGTAGTAGTTAGCTAGAAGATCTTTCAGAAGGGGCTATGTTGATTTATTTCATAGGGTTCCGATGATCCATAGAAGCTGCTCATTTTCCTGTTCCCTTACAGGCTGAAGAATTGGCTGATTCATGTTTTCCTGTGCGTGCAAGTCTAGCTTACTATTGGAATAGTTGTTACATTCTCATTCTGTGCATTAAAATTGTGAATTCAAATTAATTTCAGGTCTTTATTCTTGCCTGATCTATTGGTTGCTTGTCTTGAAAACCATTACGTTTTTACCTTCATTCCTTTTTATGTCCTTCCTTTTCAGGGTTATAGGAGCTACTTTTGCTTAAATTTACTTCACATAAAAGAAAGTTTGTAATCACCTGGTTTCAAAAGTATTCTTTTTATTTTTATTTTTTAAAAAGAAAACATTCTGTTTTCATTTTACATCTTCCATCTCTCGTATTCTGTGGGTTATGCTTGCCTCTGTAGTTCCCACTCTTACCCCATGTTTCCATTTCCAGAATTCCCTCTGTTTTGTTTTCTTTATTGCCTCTATTTCAGTCTTCAAGTTTTGAACTGTTTGATTGCTTTTTCTTGGTTTTCTTTAAGAGATTTATTGATTTCTTCCAATTATTTTGTTTGTCTTTTTCTTCATCTCTTTAAGGAAATTATTTGCTTCTTCTTTAAAGGTTTCCATCATCCTCATAAAGTTATGTTTAAAATAATTTTCTTCTGCTTCTTCTGGGTTAGGATGATCAAGACTTCCTTTTGTAAAAACACTGGATTCTGATGTTACCATGTTGCTTTTTAGGTTGTTGAATGAATTCTTGCATCGGCACCTCCCCATCTCTTCCTCCAATTGGTGCAGGCAGTGTCTTTGCCGTTGGTCCAATCTTTGCAGTGGCTGTCAGTGTCTTTGGGAACCTTTCTGTGTCTACTCTGTACTATCACTGTCTGTGCCTCAGGGAGCTACTGAGGTCTCTCTTGGCCCGCTGTTTTGGTTTGCTTTCTTGTTTCACTCTGTGCAGTCACAGCCTGTGCTTCAGAGCTCCTCTCTTGGTCCTCTCTGTGTAATCACAGTCTGTGCTTCAGAGTTCCTCTGAGTTTGCTGGGGGAAGGGAGGCTTGTTGCTTACAGGGTCTGATTGAGTAGGAGTGTTGGACTAGCCTACCTACAGGAAGCTTGCCTGCTGGTTGGCTAGAGAAGCTGAGGGAGGTGGGAGAGGAGCCCGGGGTTTTGTCCCTGTATGGATGGTCTATCGAGTGGGATGCACCACTGAGCAGTTGGTCACTCACCTCTTGGTCCTATCTGTGTAGTTGCAGCCTGTGTTTCAGAGTTCCTCTGAGGATGCAGGAGATAGGAGGGTTTGGGGGCAGAGTGGGACTTGTAACTTACAGGGTCCAATCGATGGGATGGGGGTATTGGTGCAGCCTACCTGCAGGAAGCTTTTCTACTGGCTAACTAGTGAAACTGAGGTAGGTGGGGGAGAGGCCCTCAAAAATATTTTTAAGACATTTTCATTGGAATTTAGTAAAATGTATACTTCAGAGTAAACCAATGCCTTTGGAGTGGTGTTTTAGATTTAATTTTAAAATGACATAATTTCCCCTCCCCCTGGTGTTTTCAGGGTTTCTTTTGTATTTTTCTGTACTGTGAGCAGTTTTCTATAACTATTGAACACTGTGTATCAAAAATGCTTTGAGAATTTAGTCTTCTTAGATAGTGTCTATTATTATGTAATTCTTCCATAGAAACATCTTGTCTTTATTATTTTGCATTCATAAAATTTAGAAGTAGTCTTGATCCCAATACATTAAGACATAAAGAAAAGCAAGAGTCACTGGAGAATAATAAAAAAAAAATTTTCAGAAAGATTGTCAGAGAGAGAGAGAGAGAGAGAGAGAGAGAGAGAGAGAGAGAGAGAGAGAGAGAGCAACTCCAGCATACATTATGAATTTTTTTGAGGCCAGAATGAAGTCCCCAAAGAAATCATGCCTTGACACGCTGCATTACCTCCTGTCAAATTAGCAGGACCATGTGCTTTTGTTTCATATCCTTGACACTAGAATTCGAAGAGAAAAAAGAAATTGTTGCATGACTAACTGACAGGAAAGGTGGAAACCTTGCTTCATGCTGTTCCAAGCAGATTTATCTCTTAGCTATCATTCTACCACATCCATGAAATTATTAGACCTTAGAATGTCTTTAAAGAATACTAGAAGAACCAAACCACCAAATAGATCTGTTTGGATTTTCACTGATTTACATAAATTACTTTTGTGAGCTAACTTATATCAACTATTGAGGAGACTCTTGGTAAAGTGTTTGAGAAACTTTATCCAGGTAAGATAAGAGATACAATGGGGGAAATATTGACTGTAGTTCAGTAAATGCACTATAACAGATAGGTACCTTTCGTCAAGTACCTGGAGTCTGTAGTTTCAAAAAGATGTGGGTATGCCATAGAGTAGACAGACACAAATGAGCAACAGTATTGTGGGGGGGGGGGGGGGACAGAAGGCCTCTGTAGACTCTTGGGTGAAATAAGGAGGATATGACCAAGAGCATAAATGTCATTTTTGAATTTTATCTGTGGGACAGTTTCATGGCATATATCATGTCTTCATTAAATGGGAAGTCTAGTGGTCACAGAAATCAAAAAGAAACAACAAAAAGCCAAAAACTATTCACAGCAAATGAAACCGGACCAGTGACTGTTAAGTCTGCACAAAATAATACCCTACCCATGATGATTTTTTTACATAGGCACTGCTGTGAACCATTTAGGGGAGAGAGAAAAGAGGATGATTTGTTTAGTTCAGAAATTATTTACCCTTGTTTAATTTTATTCTTTTAATTTTATGTATATTGGTGTTTTGCCTACTTATTCATTGGTGTACTACCTTTATACCTAGTGCCCATGGAAGACAGAAGAGGATATTGGAGGACATTGGCTCCCCAAAGCCTGACTCAGATGGTCATGAGCCACCATGAAGATGCTGGGAACAAAACTCAGCTCTTCTGCAAGAACACCCTATACGCTTAACTGCTAAGAAGCCCTAAGTTCTTAATTGCTGAGTCATCCTATGTGCTTAGTTGCTGAGTCATCCATGCTCTTAATTACTGAGTCATCCCATGCTCTTAACTGCTGAGCCATCTCTCCAGGTCCTCACAATTTATTTTTAAAAAATGTTTTTCTAACTCTTTTATCATATAATTTGATTCTTTGCCAAATTCATTTTCTCTATAAATGTTGACAGAAGAGTTAAAATAAGTTACTGACTGCTATTAGCCTAGCATGCAATATCACTTTTATCACCTTAAGGGGAAATACGATATTCATACCTAGATCTCACTTTTTTTCAGTGTTGGGATTCAATCCCAGCACCTTACACTTATTATGTAGTTTCTTCATCATTGAGTGGTATCTCAAGATCAGTGTTTTAATTTAAATATACAATAATTTCACAATTGTTAGATTTTCACAATGTAGTGAAGATGCCTTTGTAGTTTAAGAAATTACGAGATTTCAACTCTTTGTGTCCTTCAGCGTGCAGGAAAGCCATTGTTGCTTCCAGATGCATCTTTAGCTAATCAGCCGGAGGATGAAGGTACTAACAGTATTCTTGTTTTAAATATGAGATTTCAAACTAATTTGGCATCTGTGTGTATGCTGTAATACTTCCTCTAAAAGATTTATTGTTACTTATTAGTAGGAAGATTTCAATCATGCATTTCTAAAAGACCAGATGGTGATTGACAACCATGTGCATAATAATGGCACTAAAATTTTTGACATGGTTTACACTATATTATTCTGTGAAAAAGCAAGACAAGAACTTTCATTTAAAATACTCTGTATTTTAATGTTAATGAAATCAACATTTTATCAACTTAGTTAAAATAAAATTGCCTTTCTACATTGTTGCTCCTAGGGCATGTTGACTAGCTGATTCAATGTTTGGTGGTTGCCTGTTTGCATTGCTAAAACTAAAGTAAAATTTCAAATGAACTCAGTGTCCATAAATACTACCCAAGTATACATCAATTAAACTAAACAAAATTCTCTAGTGCATTTTCGCCATTCTGACAGGTGTAAGATGGTATCTTAAAGTTGTCTTGATTTGCATTTCCCTGATCGCTAAGGAAGTTGAGCATGACCTTAGGTGTCTTTTGGCCATTTGAACTTCTTCTGTTGAGAGATCTCTGTTCAACTCAGTGCCCCATTTTATAATTGGGTTGATTAGCCTTTTACGGTCTAGTTTCTTGAGTTCTTTATATATTTTGGAGAT
>NW_026067896.1:8742512-8781338 GCF_014885135.2 Alexandromys fortis
GCTGAACATAGCGGACAAGGAGGACTACTGAGACCTCAAGAACAATGGCAATGGGTTTTTGATTCTACTGGACCTATTGGTTTCGTGGGAGCCTAGGCAGTTTCGTGGATGCTCACCTTACTAGACCTGGATGGAGGTGGGTGGTCCTTGGACTTCCCACAGGGCAGAGAACCCTGATTGCTTTTTGGGCTGACGAGGGAGGGGGACTTGATTGGGGGAGGGGGAGGGAAAGGGGAGGCAGCGGTGGGGAAGAGACAGAAATCTTTAATAAATAAATAAATTAAAAAAATCAATAAATTTCTACATTGTAAAAGACCAACTTTGATATTAAAATTCTATTTACTTTTAAGTTAAAAAAAATTCTCTAGTGCACAATCAGAATTGAAAGACTGCTACACAGTTCCAAGGAAGGATATTTAAATCAGCTTTCTCTTTTATTTACAGGGGGCACATAGCTTTTCTTCCTTTTTCATTTTCATTTTTTTTTCTTTTCACATTGTGGACATGCCATGGTAATTTAAGATATTTACCTAAAGTCTGAGCAGCAATTTGAGCCTCTTTTTTTTTTTATTTCTTTATTTTAGTGTCTTGAGAAAAGTTTTCAGTATGTAATCCAGTGTGACCTTTAACTCACTATGTGGCCTAGTGTGACATCAAGTTTACTGCAATCGTCCTGCCTCAGCCTTCAAGTATTGTAATAATAGGTGTGCGGCAATACTATTCTCAGCTCCATTTGAGCTTAAAAATAAATAAAATTACTGGTATTCTTTATAGTATTGGCTTAGGTCACTATTTTTGGTTCAATGAGTATCATTTCTTTAGGATAAGAAAGCCACATAGAGAAACATGGGTCTTTTGTATGCTTGCAATGCTCCTGGAATTATTCTTTACATGACTGAACATGGCCCTTGAGTAGGAACTAAGCGTGGAAAAACAATTTCTTTCAAATTTCAGTTTGACTCCTTTGCTTCTGAGACATCACCAGAATGTATGCACTGAAGCAAGAGAGAAATGAAGGAGAGCGAGAAGACTGGGTGTGTCATGGGCTGAATACATGGATGAGACTGCTTGGGACCAAGGATGAAATAGACAGATGTAAGAAGAGTGGTCTGGTTAATTCCACAAATCTATGGTGGGAATAAGAGTTACGGAAGATCAGCAAGGCATCTGCAGAAATGCTTCTGGAGATAACTGGACTCTAAGGATTTTGGCAAAAGCAACGATTCAGCACAGTTAGAGGTTTAATTCAATGATCTGTTCAAAATTCAAAGGCACCATTGAGAGGTGGTGGAAGTGTGGAAGGTGAGTCCTATTTGCTGCAAATGTGTCCCTATGATTGTACCGTCGAAAGGTATATGTTTGGCCCCAAACTCTTCCTGTTTTTTGTTGATGCTTCCTGGCTGCCATCAAATGAACAGATTCACAATGCCCTTCTGCTATGACGGCTTTGCTTTGCCAGGGGCCAAAGAGTACTTAAGCAGGCTGACCAAGGGCTTAAATCTTTGAATTCTGAACTAAAATAAATCCTCCCTCTATTAAGTTACTTATGTTAGGCATCTAATCACAGAGATTAAAATTCTAATCTAAGAGTTAACTGCTTAAACATTATTTAATTAGGCTTACTTAAATAGCAACTAATTTCACTGCAAAAGCATACCACATCTTGGCAAATGAGAATATTGGCAGCACACAATTATGGATTAACTGTTAAATTATTGATAATCAGCTGCAATCTGTAGAACCACAGGGATTAGGTACAGATATTATCAAGGGCCTTTGGGGTCCAGCTCCCAGGTTCTCTTCACAGTTCAGATTGGACACTGCAGCAGTAAAAGGCACTGAGGTATCTGAGGATGAAAGAATTCTCTCACACTGGCTGTCTCTTTATCCTCTACCTATATTCTAATTCTCCTGGCTTCTAATTTCTCCTAGCTTCTTCTCCTCCAGTCTAAAACCTCTCTCTCCCATGTGGGGCTTGAAACAATGAAAAAAAAAATTAAAATTGCATTGTTCAAAAGCACATTACTAGGGTAATGCTAAGGAACTAAGCCATTTACCATGTCAACACAAGGCTCCAAGGTTACAGGAGTAAGACTGTGCCTAGTCTGGGGATGTGGGGCACAGTGCCCAGTAACAAACTTTGAGATTTAGGTCTATTTTCAGCAGATTTTGCAAGTGAAGAATTGGCATGCTTCTCTTAGGGTGCTTTGTGTAGCAACCTTGGTTGGACATCTGTGTCTCTGACCTTGTGCATAGCTGTAAAGTTTTAAACTTATGATCTATCTACAAAAAGCCTTTAGTTTAGTTTGAACTTTCTCTGAGTTAAAAGTGAGATAAATGTGAGCAGTTGGTCTGAGCATAAATGAACAAAGCAGGCTTTTAAGTGTCTACAGTCCTTGTGGGACAATAGATCTAGTTATGAAGGATGTCCTAGTATATTTTTATATGTCAAAATTATAAAAATAAATAAAAAGTCACAGATATATGTGTGCCCAGTGGATGGAATATTTTCATGAGACGAACACATAAACAGTGGAAATACATCTAAAGCTATTCTCAAGGAAGAAATGAAGTGGCCCAGATACAGACAACTGGTTTTCAGAGTCAGCGGTTCTGTAAGCCTTGCTAGACAGGATTATCTTCATCAGAATCTGGTGGGTCTATACCTAAATTATCAACTTCCATATGCTGTATGTTTCCAAGGCCTCTGACAAGATGGATCTAATTAAGAAAATGAAACAGGATAATGACGGATGGATGTGGGAGCTGGCATGGGAGAATCGGGTGTGGAAGAGAAAAGTAGAGGGAATTGGGGGAAGGAATACTAGCAGAGACATTTAAAATCATGGGCCATTTTTGAGGGGGAGTAAGAAAACATTTGAGGGGTAGTATGGAAACCTTATACAGGAAAAACTTCCTAGAATCAATACATAAATGAAGGCATTCTAAAAGAAATCACAAATCATAGGTGAGATGTAGGGGGAGGGGAAACCTTAATCAGAATATATTTTGTGAGAAAAAAAATATATTTTCCCTAGCTATATATAAGGAACAATTATCTCCATGGACCAAGCACTGTGTTGAGGAGTCAGAAGTAGCTGTTCTTTGTTAACTCATCCCTTATCACAAATCATAGGTGAGATGTAGGGGGAGGGGAAAACTTAATCAGAATACATTTTGTGAGAAAAAAATATATTTTCCCTAGAAATACATGAGGAACAGTTACCTCCACAGACCTAGCACTGTGTTGAGGATTCAGGAGTAGCTGTAAAGTAGTTCTTTGTTAACTCATCCCTTATCAGAGCCTCTCTAATTCAGAGCCTCCAAACTAAGATATTTTTGCCCGAACTATTCTTTTTGGATAGGCGAATTTGCTTAATCTCAGCAAATCTATGGAGTCTTTGGCTAGGTGAAGAAACTTTTACCCTTTTATGTGCAAGAGAATGTGTCAAATTTTTACCAAATGACTTTTTTTTCTTAAGTAAAGTCATTATAAAAGATATACTTTAAAAAACAGGTTTGATCAGACTTTGGGAATCTCAACAGGTCTTAGACCTTTGTCTTTGCCCAGCTTTGCTGATCCTGGCCTGTCCCTTTAAAAAATCTTCCCATTTGCCTCCTCACGGCCAGTTTCTTACCCGTCAATCCGTATTCTTCAGATCTAGTCAATTAAATACGAGCCTGATCAGTTCATGAAACACTTCAAAGCCTCCTATTACTCCCTGAAGCACTACTGAACCCTGGATCCTTGCCATCTAATTTGTTATTAAACTCCCCATTAGGTCTTCTGTGTTGTAGGCTCACCATACTAGTTGACATGACCTTGTACATTACTAATCACTTCATTTCCAATGCTTGGTTCTCCTATTGCTGGGGATGAGAATTTTAACAATCTTGTCCTGATTCCCCAATTCTCTAGCTAGTGACAGTTACTTAGTCCTCAATAATCTTATAATGTTTCATTAATGTCTCTTCTACACAGTTATTCTGCTGAATTGCAGATATATGCTCATTGCTCTGAGCTACAGGGATGTGTCTTAGTTTTTCTTCTAGCAGTTCAATGTTGATTTTTGGACTGTTAGAAGATTAAGATCCAGGTGTACTCAAGTGATAAGAGATTTGCATGAAGGTTTCCATTCAAGAGGAATTAGCCTCCCCTAGGGATGAGCACCAATTATTGGTTGTCCAATATAGATGGGTCAGCCCTGAAACCATACATCCACAAACAATAAAAATGAGCTCAGAAAGTTGTACCTGTGTGTACACATGTGCACACATTCAAACCCAAACACATACACACATGCATCCATGCAACCATGCATGCATGGAGGCATGCACACAAGTGCACAATGTGATGATAAAGAAAAAGATCTTAGCAACTTGAGAGTGGGTGAGGGTAGCTTAGAGAGTCTGGAGAGAGTAAGGGGAAGAGGGGAAATGATGTAATTCTATTCCAATTATAAACATTAAAAATAGCAAAATAAAATTTTAAAAAGTTGAGTGTGTGTGCATGCATATATGTATATGCTTGTGTGTGGATGCATGTACACGTGTATGCGTGTGAAGTAAGTGCTCCAAACACTGTACCAAGACAATTAAAGCCAAATGGAAGGAAATATGTGTAGAACTGCAGGTTAGTTGACAATTACGACTAGAGCTCTGTGGGTCAAATGATGTCTTACAAATTGGTTTATGAGAAATTTTGTGTGTGTGTGTGTGTGTTGGAAAAAATATGCTTCCAATGACAACTTCTTTCTTCTTTTTCACTCTTTTTATTTTGCGGGGAATATTCTTAGTATTGCATTTTGAATAAGTAAATAGCCAGGTTTTTACATTTAAATTTAAAAATAACTCCACAGATGGTCTTCAAACTTTCTAAGAAAAAAAAAAACTTTGGAAATAAATCCAAAAGAAAATTTGTTAACCTAAAAACATACCCATCAAGCTCAACAAAGTTATGTATATAAGGTAACTGCAGATAATTAGACTTTGATTAATTAGTTCTTTAATTTTTTGAGTATCATTTACCAAAATAAATATAGATTGACTATGTTTTAATATACAAGCTTACGCAAACACTAACACTTATTTTTAAGATTTAAATATTTATTTCATTATCCTCATTGAATATAATCATCTTGATCACTGTTGGCAAAATTAAGTCTTTTATATTTTTTTTTGTAGTTTAATTGTTTTTTATTTTTTTTGGAAATTTTATACATGCACACTAAATTTACAGCATTTCCACTCCTTTCTCTCCCTCTTGAAATGGCCCCATGACTCTTTTGTAAACTCTTTTGTTACTATTGTTATAAACACTGTATCTTATAAGGAAATCATGCCAAATGGTGTTCAAATCATGGCAGAATTTTGGGGAAATATGAATGAATTACTTGTTTAAAAGGCAATAAATGAGTTAAGTAATTTTCAAAGAAAGTTATGAATATATGGAGATAAAACAATTCGAAAGAGTAAGGGCTGAACAAGTAAGTGGTAGTAGATACTTTTGAATCTAAAGGACATAAATCAAGGTTCTCCTGTTCTTTGAATGACACTGTATTGCCTTCTGTATGAATTCAGGAGCTCTCTATGAAAGATAATTTATGGTTACTTGAACCAAAACAAAATCCTCTGAAAACTGCTCCGGAAGATTAATGGTTGTGAATGTGGTCAGGCTGTTTTCATCTGCTTTACAAAGTTCTGCTTTGTTATAGTAGTTTTGTATACGAAGTTACCATAGAATTAGGATGTGAGCTAAAGTTATATAGTGCTGGAGAGAGAGAGAGAGTTTGTAGAGTTCAGAAGCGAGTCAGCTGTGAGCCCTGGCCATTTCTAAGATTCTTGCTGCAATTATAGACCTCAGTTTTTTATTTGTCTCCTGATATTGGGCCATCTTGTCGCTAGTCACACAGAAAACAAAGTACATCAAGGCAACAGCACGGTTGCACTGTAACTGGCTTCTCCTCTGGGAGAAGAGACTGCTTATAGTAGATGATAGATAGCTTCAGTGGCCTTTTCTCATTCCAAATGTGATGAGGTCCTAGCTTCTTTTGGGATACAATCCATGGTATTTGTAGGTGTTATGGAGACCTTTGTGAAGCAGAGCAAAAATCCTATGTAATCATCCTGTCAGCACAGCTGTGAGAATAGACCTTGTTTTTTGAATCAGAAATTCATATTCTTCTCTCAGCACTCAAAGCATTTGAGAGGCTAATTTCTTAGACTGGATGTGAAATAATAATATTTTAGACTGCTCCCATTCTTGAAAATTAAGATTCTCTAGGTAAGATCTATACTAATAGCAAAGTAAAACCTAGCCTTGAGGTTATTTGATAAATAAGAAAGTATCTGTATCTAAATAGTGCCTTCTGGAAAACTGAAATTTGACACAGAAAATATTCTGACATTTTGAGGCACAATGGCTTTCACATTCTGACCAACCTGGAGAATTAACTTTGTTGTGCTGAATCAGTAAATTCTCATACTTATGCTATATTGATATTTGAGTTATGAAGGTCATAGAGGAATTCAGAATACTACTTGCTGACTAAAGGATACAATTGCCACTACCCAAAGATCAAATTATTACTGGAGCTTTCAGGAAGTTCTCTCTATAGAATTTGTTGGTAAATAGTTCTATGGAAGATGCAGAGTTATGCTGAAGAATTTCCAAATAAGCAATGTGGTAAGATAAATGCTTTTATAGACACTAGTACACGCATAGAAAATGAATCCTAAGTAGTTCTGTTCAAGAAATAGTCCTGGGTCTAAGGGCAGTGCAGTGATACTGCAGCAGCAGTAACCCTTTTACAGACACTGGGTGCTCTGTTTGTTTTAACTGTGGACTCTAGTCTTTATTGACCTTTTAGGGACTTTCCATCCTCCAAAATGTTACATGAAATATTCTATTATGGCAAAATGTACACGAACAAACTAAATATATTGGGATTGCTGACTAAGAAAGAAGAATTTGGAATCAGAGAGCCAAAAGAACATAAAAAGTAATTTGAGCTTTATATGTATATAAAATGCTTCAAAGACGCACCATTAATTCAGAATCATTCACAATTTTGAAGAAAGATTCCAGCGTAGGCAAATCTATTTATAAACATTTAACAATCTAGAAGCAATAACTATCCAGGGATGTAGAATTTTAATTAAATGCCTAGAGGCAATCTAATCTGATGTAAGTGAATCTAAATTTAAAAAGAAAGTAATCAGTTATAATTACAAATACTGCTATAGATAATGAGACTGGATTTCAAAAGTGATGTAAGAAAATGAACGGCATGCCCATCAGTCTCTACTTCATTTGCTCAATCATTGACCTGCTCCCAGCTATCCCTCATTGTTTCTGTTCTTAAGAGTGACTTTTTAAGGGATGGAGGCATGCAAACTGCCTAGAATATGATTGATTTATTTAACTATCCAATAGTGAAGCTTGGTTGTAGTGTTGTGGTTTGGCCAATTTCTGTTGAAAGCAATCACGGAGGCTCCGAGGAAGAGTTTAGGGTGGATACTAAGACTGTATAAGCGCTACCCCCACTACCCCCAAAAGGTAACAGCCTAGACAGAAATCCCTTGAAGAGAATTCTAACAAACTGTGCTAAGAATGCTGAAGTGTAGCTCCCCGCAGCTGATGGCTTCCATTCCTCAAGGGTATGAGTGGTGAAGGACTCAATTGTCTTCAAGGGGCTGGCCCCTGACAGTGTGACCATGCTCCAGGGAGTGTATGGACAACATAAATTGGACTTATTCCTCCTTCTTTTCTTTTGTGAAGGGTAAGTCACACAAGTGGAAGGTGCAGACCTGGGAGGACTGGGAAATGAGTGTGATTGGGCTGCATGATGTGAAATTCACAAATAATAAAAATATTATGTCGGAGGAAAGGAGTTGCATATCCAGTTGAGTCTTAAAGGCAAAGACTTGCCAATGGCATCGAACAGAACAAGCGTTTAGAAGAAAAACCCAGGACAGGAAAGCTGTTGTGGGGTGGAGTGAGATAAAGAGAAGAGAAAGGGAAAGCCATGTCATCTGAGTTATGCCTGAAAAAGAGGGAAGCCCCATGGAGGGCAAGCAGTGGGAGGGGAGCTTTAGCAAGAGAATGAAAAAGTCATTACTACTAGACAAAGCTCGACTTAGGCTCTGGTCAGAATCTGAAAGATAAAAGGGAGAAGAGAAGAAAAAGGGAAAGTTATGTCTTTGCAAGTTGAGACTCAGAAAGGCACAGAGCTCCACAGTAACCCTGGCACTACACGAGAGGGCAAGAATTCTGTGAATGAAGAGTACATCACCTCTTTAAAAGTTAATTAATTATTCTTCCTACTTCTACCTTTGCTTAAGGTAAACTCGCCTTCCTGATGATTGATCCAGTGGTCAACTGATTAGCTGGACTAATTGGAATAAGACTTACATGGGAGGAGACAGTGGTGTGCCTCCACCAAGATTCCCTTCATCTGGCTGTGAGACAACCTCTGCTTTAAGCAGCCTTCCAAGTTACTTACACAAGCCCTGAAGCTTTTGCTGAGCACATAGTATCGTTCTAAGTGTTCTTAACACACATGCAGACACCAGAGAATTTTTGGAGGTAATGAACACATTTTTATTACTTTGAATGTAGTGATGGTGTCCTGTATAGGTATAAACGCACAAACTCATCAAATGTATACATTAAATATGCGTAGTCAGTTTTGGTAGATCAACTAGCTTTGCCTTAATAAGGAAGTTAAAAATGAGTTAGGCACACATATATTTCCACTTTTGTTAACTTATTCGCTCAATGCTGTTAAGTATTAGATCCACGGTTGCTGGATTCCTTTACTGCTGATGAAATAAGCCAAATCAGACTGAATAAATAAACCCGGATATAACAAACATGGCAATGCAAAGCAGAGCACCCTCTGGGTAACTCTCAGGATGGCAGGAGACAGAACAGGAGAGCACGCATGGCAATCTGTGGGCCAGGTCTTAAACAGCTGGTAGGCGTGGTCCCGGGCAGAATTTCTGGGGGAACAGGCTCTGGGGTGTGAGAGAGAGGTGAAGCTCCCACCAAAACATTGCAGACTCTTTGGGTATATGGATGCCAGGGACTGGGGTGGAGCTTACACTAGAACAAATGCATTTGGGTTATATTCTGCCATTTTAGGTTTCAAAGACTCTAATCTTGGAATGTTTTATTTACTCAATTGTTCTTCTGAAGTACTTTACTTTCTGTTGGAGGAGGATTCTTCTTTTAATCAAAGATTACTTTGTATACATGTATTTGTATAATATCATCAGCCTGGCATTTACGCCACCTCTTCAGTGCTCCCATTTTTCTCCTCCGTTCTTATCAAATCATTAATTAATATGAGCCATCTGGGATTATCTAAAGTTGTCGTGTTCTTTCCACTACTTTCTCCATCCTCCATACACTATTTCTGGCGATATAATTTTACTTTTAGTCAATATCTGTGTTACTATCTGATTTCCATATGGAATGAGATATTTTGCTCTTCAATATACTCCCATATAGCTTGTGGTGCCATACAGTATCTATTAGAATCATCTCTGTACAGACATCACTTATTGCTAACTTCAAAATTAATTTATTCTTTGTGTCTTTATTAGTTTTTGTAACTATCTGAACATTTCCTAGCAGCAGATGCATGATAGTTCCTGTTATTTTATAGTACTCACATTTATTTGTAGAATTTATACTTGGATAACAGGTAGTGACCTACTTTTTTATTTTTGTAATGGAAATGTGTCCTTGCTTTCCTAGATTATAAACTTATTATTAAGTTCCCCTCCAAGCCTCTTTGTCAGGGGGTGGGTACAATTAACCATGGGCTGTTTCAAGGTCTGAGGGGCATGCAGAGGACAGAGACAGCTTCACCTCCCTCCCCCAGGCCCCTTGGTCTTGGAGGGCACAATCAACCATGAGACACCATTATGGTGAGTGAGAACAAGGTAAAGAAAAGGTGTGTGTGTGTGTGTGTGTGTGTGTGTGAGAGAGAGAGAGAGAGAGAGAGAGAGAGAGAGAGAGAGAGAGAGTTTATTACCTCTGTTTCAATTCTTCAGTCTTGAACTGTTTTCTTCACCTGCTAGACTTTTTTTTCTTGGCTTTTAAAAAGGGATTTATTTCTTTCTTTCAATTTTTTTGTCTTTTTAGTTGATTTATTTAAGGGAATATTTCATTTCCTGTTTAAGGGCCTCTATCATCTTAATGAAGTTATTTTTAAGGTTGTTTTCTTCTGTTTCATCTGCATTGGGATGTTCATTCAGGTCTTACAGTTGTAGAACCACAAGGTTCTGGTGGTGCTATATATATTTTTTTATGTTGTTGAATGTATTCTTACACTGCCATCTAATTACATCTAATTATATTTACTGTACTGAAAATTAAAACATAAATTTAAAAATGGTCATTAATTCATTTAAAAAACAATTGCAAAAACATTTGTAGGTGAACACCAGTAATGAGTGTTAAGTCAAAACAACTGTTTTTTTTTTTTTTTTGCAGTAAAACCTTAAGAGTAATTATTTGACAGGCTCACAAGTCTCTACTGTCTGACAAAATAGAAGAGACAGTTGGATGTGAATTTGACATATTCAGCCTTTGAAATTTATTGCTGAGTTGAAATATTTGAAGAAAATCCGTCCAAACCTCATAAAGAGGAAAGTAGAGGATGTTTTTTTCTTTGATATCACTCTAAAATTCTACTAGTAACTGATAAGGTTTAGCAGCAACATGCAATTGAGACCATGGTGACTTTCGGTGCGCAGCTGCATTCAAGTCGATCGTCTCTCTTGCACTTCAGATGCTTTTGCTGCAGTCAAAATATTGTTCATTTGGGAGCCATGTGTCCCCTGAGTTATTCAGACCTTTCAAATGCTGACGGATGTTATATTAAGATTAAAAATAAAAAAGTATGCATAAATCTCACTACTGATTTTTTTTTCAGAAGAAAAATTGAATAATAGGAAGTTGCAAACCACAATGCTAGAGAGAATGTTCTCTTCTAAAATTCAAATCTGACCAGGATCAGGTATTTTAAGTTCGTAACATAAGTCATTCTTTGAATTATAAATAATGTAATAAATTACTATGTAAAACTATATAATTCAAGAAATGTTATATGTTTTAAAGACACTTTTGTATTTTAGTGCTTATATAGTAGTTCCCCATAGTTCTCATGGTATTTTGATTTGTTACTATAAACAATATTTTTTTCTTCTCCAGAATCTTATAGAACTGACAGACAACATATGCTAAAAAACAAAACAAAACAAAACAAAAACCAAAATCACACATGCCAGTTTTTTCCTATTGTTGTTTTGATTTTTCATTCTTGTATTGAATCTTATAAAATCTACCGGTTGTGGTTGTCAGTCCTCTCAGGCTCTCTTTCCACTTGAGGCTTTCATTGTCGGGCTACTAAAATCTAGCACTCTGTCTTCTTCCTTGCCCCAGTCACCCAAGAGATGCCATGATCATGCCATCATGACGTCACAGATGCTGGACGTTGTCAAGCCCCTGTACACTCTTGCTGCTGGCCCTTGTGGTCTCTATTTCTTTCTTTCACTTACTCTCCTCTTTACTCTGTCTGGGATATTGTAAACTGAGATTGCTCATTCGTTTCCCTGCTGCCCAGACCCGAATAATCCCACAGAAACTATTAATTACAACACTGGTTGGCCAGTGATCAGGCGTATTCTCAGCTAGCTCTTACATCTTGAATTAACCCATCTCTATTCATCTGTGTATTATCACAAGGCTATGGCCTACCAGTAAAGTTCTGGCATCTGTCTCCTTCTCCAGCTACATGGCGTCGCTTTGACTCTGCCTACTCTCTCTCTCTCTCTCTCTGCTTGGATTTCCTGCCTAGCTTCATTTACTCTGCTAACGCATTGGCTGAAACAGCTGTATTTACCAACAAATAAAAGCAACACATATACAGAAGGACATCCCACATCAGGATATACTCTTTTGTTTTGTTTTCTTTTCTGAAGTCAGAAAAAAATAGATTCCAATCCGAACTTGTAACTATGTTGTATACTGCTCATTAGATAAGATGTCATATTGACTACACCAGAGAGCATGCTTTTTTCTTTTCATAAAGTGAGTTGAGATGCAATTGTTTCTTCTTACTCTTTGGGGGCCCATCACCAAGCTCTCAGATAAAAACACAGAAGCTTATTCTTGCTTATGAATGCCTGGCCTTAGCTTGGCTTATTTCTAGTCAGCGTTTCTAACTTAAGTTGTTCTGTTTCTCTTTAACTGTATTTTGCCCCTGGGTTTTTTTTTAAACCTTTCTTCATTCTGTATATGTTTCTTCCATCCTTACTCCATGACTGATATTCTGGCTGGATAGCTGGTTTCTGGCGTCCTCTTCTCCTTTTCTCAGTCCTCCCTCTTCTTTGGAGCCTAGATCTCTCCTCCTATTCTCTCTGCCTGACATCTCCACCATTTCCCTCTTCAGCCTAATTATTGGGCTTTTAGCTCTTCATTAGACCAATCAGGTGTTTCAAACAGGCAAAGCAACAGAGCAAAGCAACAGAGCTTTACAAATGCAACACAAAAGAATGCAACACATCGCTGTGTAATTAAACAAATATTTCACAGTGTTAGGAAATTTTCCCAATGGGAGCTCTCTGCCGAAGCAAAAATCCCAATCAAACCAAATGACAATGAGCCAAATTAAAGGATATCTAGGTTTAATGGGATTTCTGTGATCTAGGGTGGCTCCTGAGGGTAATAGGGGGGCTGCCTTGCCCCTCCTCAGGGGTCAAGGTTTGGAGGGCACAGGGGTGGGGCCTCCAAAGATGGAGGCCAGAGATGGGGACTTACACGCAACATAAACAAATGTAACACATCTTAAATTAGTATTTCACAACACTGACGAGAGGTTCAGATTTGTGAACCACAGTGTACTCCACCACCGTTTTCTTTAATTTGGTTACATTCTATACCTATGCTCTGACCGAGAAGAGGTTTCCTATTGCTATAGTAGCCATATAAAATGAAAAAGGAAGTAAGTAAAATCAGGTTTAATCAATCCATAACCAAGAAAAATGCACAAAGGTAGTTATAGCCTGAGTCACTTAAAATAAAAATTTTAATTTCTACAAATATTCAGGTCTAGAAATACACTTTTGAACCACATTAATATATAAATGCTTCCCATTGCAAAGATGTGGAACTTAAAAATTACTTTACATGTGCATTATATAGGAATAGAGAAAACTAGCATGCACTGAACAACAATTTGGTGTTAAAACCCAGCGTCATAACACTGAGAAGTGGGACTGGGGCAGCCCACAGTGTCTGGACTATCTAGACATAGGCCCTCTCTGTCAAGGAGCTTGACATTCACAAAATGAAGGAATTCAAACCTCAGACCCATAAAAAGAGACAGAATTAAACATTTCCTAAAAAAGCTGATGTAGGCATGTTTGGAAATTGAGTCTGTAAAAACATCCTCTATCACCCTGGGCAGCATGAAACTTATATCTACTGATATTTTATACAGTATTAAAAGCCTCTGTAAGAAAACACACACACACACACACATCCACCACTGACTATGAAATTATGTCTGAATTTACAGTTTACAAATGAGGTGGCAACGTGAAATGGATCCCAGTGTGGCGCTCACCATGACTCCCAAAACAGTGAGAAGCAAGCATGAAGACGTCTGTCTAGAAAGGCATTTCTTAAAGCAGGGCAAGGAATTCTTACAAGAAAACTGTTCCTTCCTTTCAAAAAAGGAACCACTCCCTGCCCCACACAATGGAGTAATGAGCATAAATGTCACTCCATAAACACAAAAGATAGAAAACAAAACCAAAAAATGACAAGAATAACAGAAAAACAAACCAACAACCCTTAAATTTCCAATATGAATTAATATGAAAATAGCTAAGACATAGTAAACCCCTTAAATATAAGCAAGTATCTCTATCATTTGTGAGGTACATTTAGCATGGTTTCCTGAGTTTGTAACAATGATCGTCTGATTGTTGCTCTGTTTACAGCCTCAGTTGTTCACAGACTATCCTGCAGACGCTGATTGCAAAACAGAATAATTACACATGTAACACATTGGAGAAATGTTTAAAACAAAGTCAGACTTATGTCAAGATCACGAAATAATCATTCTGTTTCCCATTACAAACTGGGGGTACGTGTAGACATGTGGCAATAAATAACCAATTTCAGGTTGAAGGCGTAAGTCACGAACAAGGCCACACCAGTTTGGAGTTATGATTAATAGGGTGTTATTTATTTAAAGGGGAAAACTTACAGATCACCGTCCCAGACAACAGCCATCTGCACAACCAGGAAGGGAGTCTAGTCTCCGGTGGAGCAGGAAGTGAAGAGAGCTAGCAGGGGAAATAGCCGCTTTTTTAAAGGGAGAGAGACCACGCCCCAATGGGCTGGTATCACAGCAGCTATTAGTTGGAGGGGCGGAAGGACCTCCCGCAACACCTCCCCCTTTTGTTTAAGTAAGAGAGTTCTAAACCTACTATGAAATTATATACAATAAGTACAAATATCCTATTCTAACTAGCTTAGGTCTTGTATAATAAATAACTTGGCCAAGTCGTGAGAAAAAAGTAACTACATTTATATAGTCTTCAACCCCATCAAAGATCTGAGAAGGGAAATAATGTTAACTGGGTAATTAGGAAGTTCAGTAAAACAACTTCCAAAACATGCAACAAATCACAGAGACAACTAGCTACCTGGGCAATCACCCAAAGTCATGTTTGCAGCGTTGAAGCAACCAACTTTGGCTAAGGCCTAACATAACTGACATACCATTTTCAAAGGCAAGCAACTTTTCAAAACTATCTTACCCTGTCTTGGCAGGATATGACAGTCCTGTTGTATCCATTGATGCACGCTCTGTATCTTTGTCAGTGGTTGAGGTATGGGCTTTTCTTAACCCAAAGGCCAGTTCTGCCAAGAAGACAAGCTCCCAGTGGAGTGTCTTTGGTGCTCAACGTTCTCTCGGGAATAGAGCGGTGTTGCCAGGAGCAATTGTGTCTCACTATCACGAAACTCTGAGTTATATTAAAGGCCATATTCTACAGCTCTCCAAAGAGGTTGAAGATTATCTATCTATACTGAGTATAATCTCTATATATCTAAAGAACCTGATTAGTCTAATTACAAATGACAAACTTAGATGACTATTAATCTATATAATTCTCAATATCTATCTAACTTAAAGACTAAAACAATAAACAACTGTGCAATATATGAAGACAATGATCTTCATCTGTAAACAATGTCATTACATATCAAATGTAAACAATGTTATTACATAAATAGTATCAGAGGTAGAAATGTACATTGTGATATGGTAGATGTATCAATACAATATAAGCATATTCTTATACAAAAATAGAGGTAGGAACACTCACATTCAATATTCAATATGTCAATATACAGAAAACAGTACCAATACAATTTTCTAAAAACAGTAACTCACAAATACCAATCATCCCATCAAACCAGTTAATCCCCCCCCTTTTTTTTTTCGAACATACCCCTAATTCCATAAAACATCTCCCCATCCCCTCAACCCCAAACCAACCACTAAAAGATGTCCCTAACCCTGAGGGCAAACTCTGTTGGGAGAGGGGACGTCGTCCTCTAAGATTGCTTCAAGCTGACATGGGGGCGATGTTCTCCTTAGGGGCTCCTGTGAAAGCAAATGATGGTAAAATTCCCAAATTAACCTTTGACCTAAGAAAATTATAACTAGTCCCTGAGCACTTTGAGAAGGTCCGGCCAGAGTGTTGTCAAAAATGTGCACCATTCGAAATTGTCTTGTGCAGTTGGTACCAAAAAACAGGTCTCATATTAGCGCGTAAAAAAGAGAAAAAGAAAAAAAATATTCATGACGTCATAAAAACCAGGTTGAGTTGATGTTGTGGGGCCCCATCTTCATCCTGGAAACTTCAAAAATTACTGTAGGGAAATTTGTTGCTTGTTATGGGAAATTTAAACATTAACAACAAGGACATATTCTGACATATAAAGAAAGACACAGATATGAGGAAAAGCAAAGAAAGTTTATCAAGTATATAATTATCCTCATTCTGTCCCATTTCATGGCTCCTGATCTGAGACAGAAACTCTGAGATATCTCTTATCAACAGGCTTGGAATTGAAGAGGGACTGAGCCATAGTCCAACTCCAAAACCAGCTCTACATATTTATAAAGAAGCGTTCAAAGAGAAAAAAGAAAATATATATATAATCAATACTTACTCATGTTACTGTTGAGTCTTAGTGGGTCGTAACTATTTTCCATCCATCAGTTATTAAATATTCAGGGTCCCTTAAATTCTTTGAAGATCAGTATTTTCCTGTGGAAAAAAAAAAAAAAGAACCCTGCCCCCAACCTACCTGAATTCCTTACCATCAGTATGCTCGCCATCCTTGTGAATGAATTGTTATTTATCTTTTCCAAATGGCTTTTCTTCTTCATACCGAACCTTTATTAATTTTGACGGTATCCACAATTGTTCCTCACCTGTGGAGATAAGAGCAAAACCCCTTCCCCAACGCAGCACATCTCCTGGCTTCCATTGTGAGGTCAGCACATCCTTGAAATAAACTGGTTGATTTAGTTCAGTAGACTTTTCCATTATCCAATGTCTTTCTGCAGCCGTTGTCCCCTTCTCATTAGCGTTAAGAAAATTCAAGGTTAACAAAGCATTATGTAACCTATTTCTGGGGGTGTTTTCCACCCCTTTCTGTTTATTCAACATATCCTTTATAGTTCGATTTGATCTTTCTATGACTGCTTGACCTGTAGGATTGTATGGTATACCTGTAACATGCTTGATATTGTAATAGTCAAAAAACCGTTTCATTTTCCTAGAGGCATAAGCAGGACCATTATCTGTCTTTATTTGTGTAGGTATACCCATGATAGCCATGACTTCTAATAAATGAGTGATTACTGAATCAGCTTTTTCTGAACTTAAAGCAGTTGCCCACTGAAAGCCTGAATAAGTGTCAATGGTGTGGTGAACATACTTCAATTTGCCAAATTCTGCAAAGTGAAACACATCCATCTGCCAGATTTCATTCCTTTGGGTGCCCTTTGGATTAGCCCCTGCAGGCAGTGGCGTTTGGTTATAGAAAGAGCAAGTAGGGCATTTCTTTACAATCTCCTTAGCTTGTTGCCATGTGATAGAAAACTCTTTCTTCAAACCTTTGCTATTAACATGATGTTTTTTATGAAATTCAGAGGCTTGTAGCACACTACCAATCAATAATTGATCAATTTCTGCATTACCTTGTGCTAGAGGACCTGGCAGACCCGTATGGGATCGGATGTGTGTTATGTACATAGGGCAAAGCCTGTTCCTGATCAAATCTTGAACCTGGATAAACAATGAGGTTAGTTCTGTATCATCAGGTATAAATTCAGCAGTTTCAATATGTAAAATAACTCTTTCTGCATATTGTGAATCTGTAACTATATTAAGAGGTTCTTTAAAATCCCTTAGCACCATAAGAATGGCATATAATTCTGCCTTCTGGACAGAATTATAAGGGCTTTGTTCCACCTTACTCAATTCATCTGACTTGTAACCTGCTTTCCCTGATTTATTCGCATCAGTATAGAACGTACGGGCTCCAGTTATTGGAGCATCACGTACAATTTTAGGAAGAATCCAAGAAGTTCTCTTTATGAGGTTAAGTCTACCACTTTTGGGATAGTTGCTATTAATTTCTCCCAAAAAATTAGCACAAGCTCTTTGCCACGGTTCATTGTCTTCCCATAACTTTTTTATTTCTTCAGTAGTAAAAGGCACTATAATTTCTGCTGGGTCTATACCTGCTAGTTGACGAAGTCTCAGCTTACCTTTTATAATTAATTCAGAGACTTTTTCCACATAAGTTTTTAATTTTTTACTTGGTTTATTAGGTATAAATATCCACTCTAAAATAATATCTTCCCTCTGCATTAGAATCCCTGTAGGAGAAATTCTGGAAGGCAATATGACTAGGATGCAGCTAAGATTTGGGTTCACCCTATCGACATGTGCCTCCTGTAATTTTTCCTCAATCATTGTCAGTTCCTTTTCTGCTTCAGCTGTCAGTTTTCTTGGACTATTCAAATCTTTATCACCATCTAAGGTTTTGTTTAAATGAACTATTAGATCAGGTGTTATCCCAACAGCTGGTCGTAGACTGGAAATGTCTCCTAACAATCTTTGGAAGTCATTAAGAGTCTTTAACCCATCTCTCCTAATTTGTGCCTTTTGCGTTTTAATTTTCTCTAACCCTATTCTGTAACCTAGGTAATTAATAGAATTTCCTCTTTGAATCTTTTCAGGGGCAATTTGTAATCCCCACTTAGGCAAGACTTTCTTTACTTCTTCAAACATCCTTTCTAAAATATCTTTATTTGAATCAGATAATAAGATGTCATCCATGTAATGATAAATTATGGACTTGGGGAATTGTTTACGAATTATTTCCAATGGCTTACTTACAAAATATTGGCACAATGTAGGACTATTGAGCATACCCTGTGGGAGGACAGTCCATTGATATCTCCTATTAGGCTGAGAATTATTATAAGTAGGCACTGTGAAGGCAAATTTTTCTCTATCCTTTTCTTGTAACGGTATAGTGAAAAAACAATCTTTCAAATCAATAACTATAAGAGGCCATCCCTTTGGTAATAGAGAAGGCAAAGGAATTCCAGATTGTAGTGGGCCCATAGGTTGAATTACCTTGTTGACAGCTCTTAAATCTGTCACCATTCTCCATTTACCAGATTTCTTTTTTACAACAAACACAGGAGAATTCCAAGGGCTGGTTGATTCTTCAATATGGTGAGCATCTAGTTGCTCTTGTACCAGCTGTTCCAATGCCTGCAATTTATCTTCAGCTAGAGGCCACTGTTTGATCCATATTGGCTTCTCAGTTAGCCATTTTAAAGGTAGGGCTGTTGGTACCTCTAAAGGTTTGGTATTTGCTATATGTTCTTGTACAGCCTGAATGGCTGGTGACCTTTTTCCATAATACCTCATCATATCTTTCCTAGAATTATGAGTTCCTGGAACTACCGGAATGTTAATCTGGGTATTCCATTGCTGTAGTAGGTCACGGCCCCATAAATTTATGGCAATATTGGCTATATATGGCCTTAGTCTTCCTATTTGCCCTTCGGGCCCTATGCATTCAACCCATCTTGTGCTTTGTTTTACACGAGATAGGGTTCCAATTCCCAGAAACTGAACATCTACCTCTTGAAGAGGCCAATTCGGATGCCAAGATTCTGGAGTAATGATACTTACATCCGCACCTGTGTCTAATAAGCCTTCAATAAAAGTGCCATTTATACAGACTCTTAGCTTTGGTCTTCGATCATTAATAGAAGTCTGCCAAAATATACGTTTATTCTGTCCTACTGGGTTTTTTGACTCATTCTCCATGCATAATTCATCATTTAGATCAGTATTGCTTTTTACAGCAGAGATTGGAGCTTTTAATTTTCTTGGTGAGGCACATTCTCCACTGTGACTGGGAATGACTGGGCCACTGTTGGGTTGGGGGCCTGCGAGAGGCCCCTCAAGGAGTTTCCCGGCGGTATCGGGTTGCCTTGTTTGTCTGTTGTTGACCTGCATTCGTTGGACCAATGTCGACCTTTACCGCATCTCCTACATATACCTGAAGGCCTAGGTCTCCTATTTTTGTCATTCCCAGAGGAGATATTATTCCTAGAAATTCTGTGCTTGCAATCCCTTTTCAGATGTCCTAATTTACCACAATTAAAACACCTGGCAGTTTGATGTCTCCTCATTGCTGTGGAAACCGCTTCTCCTACCCAAGATTCATCATTATAGCTAAACGCCTCAACATTCATCGTATGCTGAATCCATTCATCCATAGGTGCTGATCTAGACTTTAAAGGCCCAATTATCTTTTTGCATTCTATATTTGCATTCTCAAAAGCTAGAGATTCAAGAAGTATTCGTCTAGATTCTGGGTCTGTTACCCCTATGTCCAGAGCCTTAATTAATCTTTGCAAAAAGTCAATAAAGGGTTCTCTCTGTCCCTGCCTAATTCTGGTATATGATTCAACCCTTTTTGCTGGATCTTGTATCCTATTCCAAGCATTTAAAGCTGCTTGGTGACATAGACACAGTACTTCATCATCATAAAGAGCTTGGACCTGTGGATCAGCATATTCTCCTGCACCAAGAATTTGATCTTGGGAAACCTCGACACCTTTTGCTCTTCCTTGCTGTTCCATATGTTTGGATTCTTCTCTGAAATAAATTCCAAACATCAAGGAAGGTCCCTTATCTAAAACTGCAGACACTAACTGATGGAAATCATAGGGGGTAGCTCTAGCGTTAGAAGCCCAAGTCCTTATCATTTCCTTTACATAATCATTGTGCAAACCAAAATTAACAATAGCCTGCTTAATTTCTTTTAGATCATTCATTGCTATTGGCGTCCATCTAGCTTCTCTGACTCCCCTTGAGCCTTTAGAAGTTGACGCTTTGTCAGAATTAAGTATAGGGTATGTAGCAAAAACCCTGGGTAAGCCAGTTCTAATAGCTGGTGGCGGCATTGTATACTGTCCTTGTGCCTCCTTACTCTGTTCACCAGCTCCAATAATTTCTTCAATCTTTTCAAATCTTTTTATCATTGTCTCTCTTAAATCCTGAATCTCCTGACCTGTATATGTTTCTAGTAAAGATAGTATGGTTCTTTGGAGTACCATAATCTTCCTAAATGATAGAATATGCAAAAGAATACTAAACCCTAGTAGCCAGTAAATTAAGTTATCCTCATAGTCATATAAACCTTGCATGATACGACCCATGGTATTGGTAGCCCAAACAGTTAAATTCATGTTGGAAACGAAAACTGCCATATTACCTATTATCCAGCAGGTGGCGCTGTTGCCAAGTCTCGACGAAAACGGGTTCCTGTTTGAGGGTCTGCAGAAATCCGCCTGTCTCTGGGATTAAAGGCGTGCACCACCACCGCCTGGCCGGCCTGGAACTCACAGAGATCCTCCTGCCTCTGCCTCCCCAGTGCTGGGATTAAAGGCGTATGCCACCACCACCCGGTAGGCCTCAGAGATCGTCCTGCCTCTCTGGATATTATGGGCCTGAAGGCCGAGTGTATCTCGGACTCGACACTGGGGCCTAAGTCACGAACTAAACAAAAAATGGCGTACAGGGAACCATAAACCCAGAATCCAGGGGTAGAGAAGAGTAACCAGGAAGCTGTGTATGCCTCCACGTGACAGAGTCACCCTGAGGGGTTGCAGCTTCTGCAACCGGTAACCGCGTGCTCTGGTTCACACCACTTAAGAGCTGTACTTGTAAGGGAGATTTAAAAACGACTCAGAAAAGAGTAAACCACGCAGGCAGAGACTACGCGGGCCTGTGGAGTTTAAATCCACGTGGGGAAGCAGATGATAGGGTGCGTGGGGACTTGAAGTCAATCTGAGGTGTCTAAAAAAATATAAAGAACTGCAGCAAGAAAAGCCAGTGCGTGATAATTTATATTAAACTGCTGGCTCCATGCACAAGGCACCGACTACAAGGCCGCCGCAAGGCACAGGCCACACGGCCGCCCGCCGCAAGGCACAGGCCGCGGCTAAGGAAGGGAGGGCTCGTGCCAAGCCGAACTCGAGCGGGGAAAGGAGAGGTCCTAAAAGCCAAACGTTCGGGCGCCAGATGAAGGCGTAAGTCACGAACAAGGCCACACCAGTTTGGAGTTATGATTAATAGGGTGTTATTTATTTAAAGGGGAAAACTTACAGATCACCGTCACAGACAACAGCCATCTGCACAACCAGGAAGGGAGTCTAGTCTCCGGCGGAGCAGGAAGTGAAGAGAGCTAGCAGAGGAAATAGCCGCTTTTTTAAAGGGAGAGAGACCACGCCCCAATGGGCTGGTATCAGAGCAGCTATTAGTTGGAGGGGCGGAAGGACCTCCCGCAACATCAGGTGAAATATCAGAGCTAAGAAACAGTTGTGAATTCACCATTTCATTGTTCCCTAGAACAAAACAGCTTCGAAGAAAATGTTCCAAAGTCATTGTTTCTTCTTTAAGGTAAAATCTCTTAGAATCTATGATTCTTCATACACGCTTTGTTTGCGAGTTTTCCATTTGTGTGAGAATCATCTGAGGGACACATTTTGACAAGGGTCAGTCTGTGGTGCTTACTCTTTTCCTTATGTACCCACCGAGGCCAGCATCCTGGTGATGGGACCAGTTGGCACCAGTTGCTCATCCCATGGTTGCCAGAAAAGAGTATGAGTGCATATCTATGTTAATGGATTTTCTCCTTCATATTTAAATCATCTGGACGGGTATGATATGGGATAATGTCACTTATTTTTACCATAGGCTTCACACGATCTTAAGTCTTCAGGTCAATTCTCACACGTGTTCATTAACACAAGACAAGACAAAACAATACCAAAAAAAAAAGTTTTCTCCTAATAGAACCAGAGCCCTGGGTCACAGTTCCAAGAAGAGATTCATATTAGCCAGGTCCAGCTACTGTCCAATTAAAAAAATAAATAAAGTTACAAAGAAAGTCATTTTAATCCATGTGGTCATATTGGAGTAAGCGTCTCAGCTCAGCTTTGGTTACCAGTGTGAGTTTGGGGTTTAAATAGCGGAGGAAATTGGGCACAGATGGTAGAAGGTACACGTAATTAGGCAGTCTTGATCAAATTGTAGTCTAGTTGATGATCATTTCCATCTTGGTTTTATAAGGTGGTTGCCACAGAAACCCTCATGTCTTGAGGGGACAATGAGCTTCATTTTCTGTTATGAGGAAGTTGTTTCTGCTTAGGAGGATCATTCCTTCATGAGATGACCAATCTGCAATGTTCCGCCATTCCTTGAATCCCATATGATTTCAAGCTCAGGACAATGACTAGAGACTTTTCTTGGTTAAAACACTTCTTAAAGTCCTTGTTACTGTCTTAGGTGTGTTGCAAAAGGTAATACTAAAGTTCCCCGTTAGTTTTAACTTTGTGCCTTCACCTATGAAGGCAGGTGAGATAAATTTAGGGCGAACCAACTGCATATCGTGTTAAACAGGTGTTCCTTGAATGATTAACAACCTTACGAGCAGAGCTTAGCAGGAACCTGACCCACAGTTTCAAGACAAAGAAGATGCAAAGTGAAACAGAGGATCTAAGCTTTAATTTTCTTGCGGTTACGAGCCAGGTATCTCCAGACCTAAGTGAAAAGCATCATCTTTCAGCCAAAGAACTTTCTAGGAACCTGATGCGCTAGTGCCAGCAGCAACTTTACCTTGACTGGCACAAAGCATGATTCTTCCACGGCACAGACATCCAACATAACATTTTAAGAATTTTATTTGGACTGCAGTGTGAAACTTTTCTGTAAATGCCATTTTGTGAAGAGGTTGAATTGAATTCTAGAGGTATAAATGCAAATTTTTCACACCTCGAGTTCAGCCAAAAAGCATGGTAGCAAAAAATGTATTTTTAAGAAGCTTGAATATATGAAAATATGCTACCAGGAAAATATTGATCAGGAAGTTTTTGTGGTATGGATTTATATGTTTAAATAATTAGATAGATAATATTCATATCTTCAAGGAAAGAACTTATAGCAAAAACCTGAGAAAAAAGATCAAACCTAAATTTCTAGAAATACCATCCACAATAAAGTAATAATCTTAATAAATAAGTTAAAGTCAATATCAGAAATGGAAAATAAAGAAGATTTATGTAATCCTATTGAATTTTAGTTTACCAAGTATAGCCAAACAATATGATAGGTGAAAAACATTTTTTAAAGAACATATTTTTATCAAATTGCCAAAACACAATGAAGAATGAAGAAACGATGATGTCAGTAAATATTAGAACCTTGTATATTCACACCCAGAAGAAAAGATGTAGTGATATTTCACTTGTATTTTAATTAATTTAATAAATTTAATAAAGTTTGCCTGAAGATCAGAGAGTAAAACAGTCCCACTGGTCAGCCTTACCTACCAGGCAGTGGTGACACACATCTCTAATCTCAGTAACTGCACTAGTTTGCCTTAGAAACTGGGCAGTAGTAGTGCATGCCTTTAATCTCAGTCTTAGAAAGGAATATAAAATGAAGACAGCTCTCACACATAGTCTCATTCTGAGGATTTCTAGAGGTGGAATCGTTGCTACCTGGTCTGTAAGGCTGACTATTGGGGCTGTTTTACTCTGATCTTCAGGCAATCTTTATTTATTAAAACACAAATGAAATATAACTACAAATAAAATTGGATTCTACTAGATATATGAGAAAATGCTCAACACCACTAATTATTAGGGAAAAGCGGGTCAGATTAATGAGCTGTTGCTTCGCTTCTAACCAAGAAAACAGAAGGTAAGTGTTGATAAAGAAATGAATTTAAGAGCTGAGGTACTGTTATTGGAAAAGTATTGCAATTTAGTGGAGCCTTTATGGAAAATAAAATGGAGTTTCCTCAGTAATTAAAAGTAGAACTGGTGTGTAAACAAACTTAGTTGTGGGTATTTGGTCAAATGAAATTCAAGATGAGTATTGGCAGGCGGTCAGCAAACTGAAGGGGTAACATTGTCCCTGATGGTTGCACTCTTTCTGTTGGCAGACGCACTGTGAGATGGCCTTGAGGGTGGAAGAGTGGGAGAGCTGGTTATACCCCCTCATCTGCCCTGTGGTGGTGAGGGTGAGGAACCATGTCGTCCTCCATTGTCCCTGCCGTCTGTGGAGGGTGCGGAAGTTGACCCTCCCACGTTACCAGCTGCAGCACTCGGGAATGCGGATCTTGCATCTTACTGGGCAACATAATAGAGCTGACCCTACTGATGGTGCAGGTGAACAGACCCCGAGAATGTGAGCATGGGAGATCTGGCCCTGTCCCTCACCTGCCGTATAGTGGTGTAGGCAAGAGAGAGATACCTTCCCATCCCTCCTATTGCTGCCTGTGGCAGGGTGATCCCACTAGGAGAATTCTGGGAAGAGGAAAGGCAGAAATGCTGTCACAAGCCAAATATAGAGAAAGCAAAATGAAAACGCCATACTGAGAAAAGGTACCAAGCCATAAGACTAAACAGATAAAAATTATGAGTTAATTTATGTTATAAGAGCAAATTAGTCATAAGCCTAAGCAATAGTCAAACAGTCTATAGTTAATATAAGCCTCTGTGTGCTTACTTCGGACTGAATGACTGCAGGACAGGGCAGGAAAGAAACTTCTGTCTACAAACTACAGTGCCTAAAGTCTCTTAAGATGCAGAATTATACCATAAAGCTAGTATAAGAGCTAGGTGTCAAACATATATGCACCAAATGATTGTAGATTTTATTGGTGCAGATGATGGTTGTCAACCATATGAGAGATTGGGTTATGGGAGTGCAATTACTAGTAACTATAAAAATTCTCAGATCATATCAAGACTATAATGGGAAAATATTTTTTTCTAATAAAATGTCTCTAAACAAATTAATCTGATTCATTGAAAATGAAAATGGGAAAAAACTGGGGGATGCTGTGCTTGAGTAACCATCGCTGTTATAGTTATATATCAAATTCAGGGACTTAAAAGAGGAGGTCGAACTATTTGAATGCAGGAACTCTCATGAGAATAAATTCTCTCGTCACTTTAAATGGGATCATCAGGCAGAAAGTGGAGAAGGGCCATGGACGAGTCTGGAATTGGACAGGTACTCTTACATACAAGCCACATAGCTTTCAGTTTCATGATCCTTGCTTATTAGTTATCCTAGATCTTTCTTAAGTTAATCCTGTTATTTGTTTTGGGTTGTATTATTATTATTGATATCACTATTATTATTGTTATTATTAGAGATGGTCTTGATATGTAGCTCACGTTAACAGACGCCTGTCTTCTCACCCAGGTGTGCCTTGACCTCCTTTGCAATTCTCCTGCCTCAACCTCCTGAGTGATTAGTTTAAGGTATGAACTACCATGTCTATCTTAACCTGGATCTTTAAACGGATATTTTAATAATTAAGACAAAATATTTGTGAGAATTAAATGTGAAATATTACAACAGTGCATTAAACACAGAAGTAAGAACTAAACAAGTATTAACCCACTTTGACACTTTTAGTCATATAATGATTTCTACAGGTCTCATTATGGATACTTATTTGTGAACTCATTGAAGTTTAATGGAGGAGTTATGTTGAATTATACCAGTTGTGGGGTCTTTTGGTATAAATAATGGCAATTATAAGTAGTATTAATATTAAGTATAAATTATAATAATTTAATAGTTGTATGGTATAATGCTTGGATAAAGCAGGATTTTCTAGAGGAAAAAAGCTAATATGTATATATGTTATAAAATTGTATTTATTAATTTTGTTAATTGGTTGGGAAGTTTTATAATGACTATCTACAATGACTACATGCTGGTGAGGCAGAGACCCCAGTGGCAGCTTAGTTAAGAAATCTGGATACTTCAACAATCTCAGTCTGACACAGCAAACCTAGAAGATCCCTGGAGAATTGCCTTTGTTCACTGCAGATGAAAAAGCAGAAGAAACTGGAGTCTTTGCTCAGTAGAGGTTGGCAAAGCTAGTAGCAATAGACACTCAGGAAGAAGCAATGACAGCAGTTAACACTTCCCTTTTCTCAAATGTCTTTATATTAAGGATGCCCTTTGGATGCTCAGTTTGGGGTAGGTCATCACCTACTCAGTTAAAGTTCTTGGGAAGCACCCTCATATACATTCGCAAAGTGATCTCCTAGAATACTGTGACTCTCATCAAGCTGGCAATTATGATGAGCCCACAATTGCTAAAATTTACTGATTTGTTGCTTTTCATGATCATAGGAACATATTATTTATAGCTACTCTAGAAGAGATGTCTGTTTTAATATAATTTTAGGCTGTAAAAATAAAAGATAATCAGTAACTCCCTTATTACTATGGTTTCATGTTTTTACAAATATAGGATAAAAGATGTGTTTGTTTAATAAGAACCCTGAAACCCTGAGATAGTCCACTTCCATTCTGACCCAGCCTCCTTTAACTACTCACCTTACTTTTTAGTGTTATTACCAGTCTCAACCTTACATTTTTTAATGTTCCTATATTGGTTCTGTTTCTTTACTATTATGCATAATAATCATTTTTTATGACTATCATTTCATTTTTCCAGCCTCTAGAAGGCATATTAAATTTTGATTTGTCTTAGCTAAATTAAAAGCTAAGACTCTATAATCTGGCAAAGTATCAAGATTTCTAATATGTTGAAATGGCAGTATGTACCCAACTCAGAAAGAGCCAGTTTTTTTTTTTTTAACTAACTACTTTATGTAGGCAGTGAAATGCCACCCATGAAAATGAAAGTGAGCACAGGAGTCCCAAGAGGCAAAAATCAGAAAGACTTTCATTTTATATGTCAAGTTCAATTTAGACTCAATTGTTTTAGAAATTTGGATGATGAGCTTGACTTTAGACGTTCTGACTTAGAAGACGGATGTTGGAGTGGCACTGGCTGACTCTGTAACCCCCTTATCTTACTTTTACACTTGGGTCTCAGCTAGGCATCACCAGCCCGAGTTGCTAGAGGATGCTGCAAGCTTATGGGGAGAGGAAGTGGAGATGTATGGCCACAGGGTGGTAAGGCAAGTTGCCTAATATAGGACGTATGACACAATCTCAAGTTGATTTGGAATTTTTTTTTCTTTTTAGAAACTCTAGCCATGCCAAACACATGTCCTAGTTCACTTTCTATGGTTGTGGTAAACAACACGAACAAAAGCAACTTGGAGATAAAAGTTTTTTTTTTTTTGTTGTTGTTGTTTTGATTTTATGTTATAGTCTACTGTGAAAGGAAGTCAAATAAGAAAATCAAGGCAGGAACACAGAGACAGAAACTGAAGCAGAGGACATGGAAGAATGCTATGTACTAGCTTGCTGAGTTTGTTTTCTTAGACAATCTAGGTCCATCTGCCTAGGCATAGCATTAGCCCTTCAATGTCAGTCAATAAAATTTCCCACAGATGTGCCTACACTCTGTCTGATGGAGGCAGTTTCTCAACTGACATAAACTCTTTTCAGTTTGTGTCAAGTTGACAAAAATTCCCTCAGTAGCACATCACCTTGGTAGTGATTATACTGTCTTACTGAGGTCTGTGATCCCCGGGAAAGGTCAAGACTATATTACTAAGATTCCTCATTTTCCTAGAGAGCAAGGAACTCCTTTAACATTTAGTAGAAAAAAACACAGCCAGCTCAACTGTCCAGATAAAATCGATGGCAGATAGGCTACAGATAGATGAGGCTTATAGATAGATCATAACGTTGGCACAAATGCTTAATTTGACCTATAGTTACAAAGATATATCTCAAAGGTCTGACTGTATATGAGTATATTATCTTTGAATTCTGCCATCCTCCTCAGGACCTGAATAGTATTAACATACATAGACTTCCTTTTTGTCCAATACAAGTGTTAAGGCACTGAGATATGAGATACTGTAAATATAAGTTTTATTCCTCAGTGGGTGAAGCACCATAATTTAAGGCGAATTTTGTTTAAGCAAAGTGAATAAAACTTATTAAATTCATATATCCCACTCTGAAGCAACTGAGTATTAAAGAAGTTAAATTTATTATCACAGTACAATTCCATTAAAAGTTTAAAAAGAATAAGTAAATTCTCTTGGGAAATTGACATGATGAAAGAGTATATGTGTCTAATTTCAGCTTGTGCGTTGTTATAGTTAGGGTTTCTGCTGCTGTGATGAAACACCAGAACAAAAAGCAAGTTGTGGAGGAAAGGGTTTATTGGGCTTACAATTCCATATCACTGTTAAAGACAGGAACCTGGAGGCAGGAACGGATGCAGAGGTTATGGGGGGAGGGTGGGTGCTGCTTACTGGCTTGCTCCCTATGACTTACTCAGCTTGCTTTCTTATATACCTCAGGACCACCACCCAGGGATGGCACCACCCACAATGCATTGAACCCTCTCCCATTAACCTCTATTTAAGCAAATGTCCTTGCTGAATCATATAGAGGCATTGTCTCAATTGTTCCTTTTTTTTTTTTTTTATAGATGACTCTAGCTTGTGTCATGCTGACATAAAACCAGCCAAGACTCGGATTTATCGAAACTTTCATTACAATCATTATGAAGAGTACTACAGGGAAGAGCTGATACCATGGTTGAGAAAAGAAAAAAAAAAGAGTTAAGATCAGAGATCCACACCATAAACACATTTTCAGACTACACGCCAACTTTTGCAGGACATATTCATTGAGATTTTCAAATATCTATTGATATATTCAATTAATATATTGCATGGAAGTCTGGTAACAATACTTGTAGTCTTTTACAATGCTTTGATGGAATTTTATGAAAAAAGACTGAGAGTTTTAAAACCAAAAGTTCCTTGTCTTAGTTTTACATCTACAATTATGATACTAACTTATGTTATATGACAAGCTGTCAGAGTTACTATTTTACAATCCATTTAAATGAAATCAATGGGAGCAACTCTTTCAGAACTTTCTGTCTTGATTCTGTGAAGAGGAGTCTATTAACCTATTGAACTTTTTAAACTTGTGGTAGGAAATAGTTATTTGAGAGGAGATGCTAGTTGGACAGAACACTTACAATGATAATGATTTCCTGAAACAAGAAAAGAATCACACAGCAACAACAAAACAAGAAATACCTTGACACTGAAAAGTTAGCAAACATTGCTTTAAATGTTTGGAGATCATGAAAAATGAGAACAAAAAGAAGAAAACAGCCATTCTCAGTTAGTCTTCCTCAAAGTAACATTTACTGTTGGTATTATTTGAATTTTCTCTCAACCACATCCTCATCTTAACATTTTAGTATAAATGTAACAGGTTATTTTTTGTGAAGCATTTACATGATGAATTTTAGTTTTAACATATGGGTTTATTTAATTTTTGTCTCTTTAGGAAAACAATTACTTCAGTTTATCAACCATTGGGAATATTATTTCCCTCTCCAGTTTTCATTTGCAAATTTCATTATAGAATGATATGGTTACCATCTGGTGTTTTTTTTAGATAACATTATACTCAAGGCTTTTCAGCATCAAAATAATAATATTTCAAAGCCAAAAGGAATTCTTTTCTGAGACTACTACTTTTTATATAAGTAACACATTGGTATATAAAAAGATCAAGTTTAAGTTTGTACAGATTGCATATTCTGGAACTATGTGACTAACACGGTCTGATGAATTAAATATCCCTATTGGTATGTAATACTTTATTTATCAACTTAAGAAATTAAGGGATATTTGTTTGTACTGTTGTCCTGAGACTGCCACTGGAGTTAAACCTTGACTCATTTTGCTTGTTTTTGTTGTCAAAAAACCTTGAATGCTACATATTTTTATTTTTGTGTTAATATTTTGTCATGTTTAAGCATTTCTTCTGAACAAGTCTTTTATGAATGTAAATATAGCAGGTTTTCTAAAGGAACAATCATTATCTCCCTCCATCCCTCCTTCCCTTTCACTACCCATCCTTTCTTCCCTCCCTTCCTCTGCCTTCCACCTTTCTTCCTTTCCTTCCTCCTTCCTTTCCTCTCCTTATCTTCTTTCCTGTCCATCCACTTGTTATATGTAGTTTGAATGTGAAACGCCCCACATTCAATGTGTTTGAAAACTAGGACTCTGGTGGTGCAGTTTTGAGAAACTATGCAAACTTTGAGTATGGGGTTTAGAACAGAGAGAAAGAGCCATAGCAGTGGAGTTTAGGGCATCTAGGTCAGCTTAGGTCTGCATCTACCTACGCTCTCAGTTTTCCGATTGCCTCCATAATGAAACATGCCCCACACTTTGCAACCACAATGATAAATTTCTTGTGCAATCATATTTACCTTGCCGTGATGGACTACATACATTTTCTGCTTTTAATGAGAATGGCTTCTGTATGTTCAGATATTTGACTACTTGATACTGTTCGGGAATGGCTAGGAGGTACGGCTTTGTTGGAATATATGTATCACTGGGGGCAGGCTTTGAGGTGAATAAAAGTCTATGTTCTTTCTTTCTTTCTTTCTTTCTTTCTTTCTTTCTTTCTTTCTTTCTTTCTTTCTTTCTTTCTTTTTTTTTTTTTTTTTTTTTTTTTTTTTTTTTTTTTTTTTTTTTNTTTTGAGACAGGGCTTCTCAGTAGCTATGGAGCCAGTCCTGGAACTCACTCTGTAAATAGGCTGCCCTTGAACTCACAGAGCTCCACCTGCCTCTGCCTTCTGAGTACTGGGATTAAAGGTGTGCGCTGCCACATTTGGTCCACGTTATTTCTATACCTCTCTCTCTGTATCTTATGCTTGTGGATCAAGATGCAAAGCTTAGTTATTGCTCCAATGCTATGCCTGCCATGATGGTCAAAGTCCCAGTCTTTAAAGCCCCAATAAACCTTTCTTTTATAAGTTGCCTTGGTCATGGTGTTTTAACAAAGCGATCAAAAAGTAATGAAGACAGAAGTTGGTACCATTAGTGCTAGCTATCCCTGCCTATATTCCGTCCTCTACCGTGGCCTCCCATTGTCCTCTCCATTTAAGTTCCTACTCTAATTTCTTCATTATCTATGTAACACCATGTTTTATTTCTCCTTTCCTTGTTCCTTGTTGCTCCCTGATCTCTTACTAGTCACATAATTTTTGTGGATATCTGAGTAAAACAACGTATGTGCACTTTTAAAAGTTTACATTCCCATGTAAGTGAAAATATGAAATGTTTTTTTTTTTCTGTGTCTGGGTTACCTCACTCATGATGATGGTTTATATGTCCACCCATTTTCCTGCAAATTTTATAACTTCATTCTTCTGAACAGCTGAATAATGTTCTACTATGCAAATGTATCATCTTCTCTTATCCATTCATCCGTTTATTGACATCTAGACTGTAGGCAATTTCTGGTTATTAGTAATAGAGCTGCAGCAAGCATGGATGAACAAGTATCTGTGTAGTAAGACGCAGAGTTCATTGGTTATATACAATCTCTTAAAAACACATGCTACATCAATCAATTTTGATGAAACCAAGCATAGAAAAATGCTTCCATGAAATAATATTTTATAACATAGCCAATCTTTTAAAATAAGACTTCTGAAATTCCGATACACTAGTAGAAAACATCCAGCAGCTGGAAATGTATTTCAGTGGTAGATCACTTGCCTAACATTCACAAGGCTCATTGTTGAACACAGTACTGAGCTAAAATACATTTAAATTATATGATCGAGAATAAAATATTATTCTTTTTTCCCAGCCATTTATCTAAATAATGAATTTTTGTATGTTCTTCAATATAAAAAATCACTCAAAATAGATCATATGAAAAATCAGATTAAAAAATAATCTCTGAGAAAGAAAGGTGATATACAAGCGTGCTAATTTACACAAAACTATCAAATTTTCATGAAAATATGTACATTTAATGGGCAATGAAGATAATGAAATAGCTCTCATTTTTAATTTCTAAGCTACAAATCATGAACAGATATAATCTTAAAGAAAAGAACTGGTCAGTTATGATCAACTTAGCTCATGAAACCCGATATGAACAAGTTCCACAGAACTGCCATATATATGGGCTGCCCACGCATGCCCTTCAGGGCTCTCAGATTTTTTTGTTTTTGTTTTTCAAGTTGTAAGGGAATCTGGAGAATAAAAATTTAAGTATTTCTCTTCTGTCCTTTTTTTTTTCTTTTTTCTTTTCTTTTTCTTTTTTGGAAGACCAACACGTAAGCTACACAGAAAATATAAACAAGCACTCAGGATATGGCCCATAAGGGAGAGGTTAAAGTGAGGCAAGCTAAAGAGAACAGACCTACCACTGAGAATTCCAGCTTCACTGTGTCTGGGTCTACTGACCCATGTCTGCCAGAGTTGTTCCTTTGTCCGGAGAAGGGGAAGCCTCAGGATTTTATGCAAAACAGCCATTTCAACAAAGATAGCTAACTTGATTAAAAACAGAAGAAATAAAAATACTGCATGAACCAAATTGTACAGACCTAGAGCCCATTTTGGATTATATTCCATTCATCTGTGGACAAAAAATACTATGGTGAGTTCGCTAAACGGAAAAATGTCATTGAAAATATAAAATTTATGTAAAATTATTTCGTGTTTAAAACTTTGGGGAGAATTTCAGCTTTCTTACATAAATATTTTTCTATTCTCTTTCCTGATTGATACCCTATTTCTAGATACCTATCATTCAAGTAATCATGATTAATTATAGAAATGTTAATATATTTTTGAACAGAGGTATGTAATATGCATTAAACACTATTGAAATAATTGCACATTCTCTCTGTTTTTAACTTGTTCTCAATAGATAAATCATCATACAAGAAAATTAGAAAACTCTCATGAGAGGGCAACAGATGAAGACCACATTGGTCTGTACTTTTTGAACATAGAATAGAAAGAGAAATAATAATAATTTATTTTTTGTTTTACTTTCCTCTTTCTCTCCAAAGTTCATGGTGGGGAAGGTGCTTTCTGTTTGGAAAAATACCCATACTCATATAAAGCTAACACCCTCCAGAGCAAGACAGAGAAGGAATCATGGGATCAATATTTAAGATCGACTTATTTTAGACTTCAGTAGAAAAGAAAGCAGGTCAAGGGTTGTAGATAGTTTAAGACATGTCTTTAATTTAAATCTATCAAAGGGGAGACACAACAGAATATAGGGTATGAGATGTTGTCCTTACTGACCTTGGAAAACAGCATTTGGGAAGGCTTTATAGGTATAATCCACAATTGAATAATTGAATTAATTACCAACTGTCAATAACCACAAGATTTCAAGTCAAAATTCCCAAGAGGAAATGACTAGTCTGTCTACCCTGGGTAATGAGCCCAATAAAATGTAACTGAGGTGCTAAACCTCTCACTGCTTCATTTCTCAGTTCCATTTTTCCGTGACAGGAACCACTTGTTCCATGTCATTCAACCTATAGATGCTGAGTTCTTGTAAACATTTAAATGTAATTTCTACCCTAGAAATCTAGACTATTTTTATATATCACTTAAATGTGCTCGTGGGATGATAATTGGATTGGTGATGCTAGTCTAGGAAATTCTGAGGTGGATGCATGAGTTCAGGATTATTTGAGAACATGTTTTATGGAGAACAGATTGTTTTGAGCACCTCCTGTGTGCTATAATAAAACTTGAGAGAATATATGTGACAAAAGCAGGTCAAAATATTCTTCCTGGTGGAGTTTATACAAACTCCAGAAAACAAACCATTGATGAGATAAATTAATAATAAAAATTAATAAAAGTTACGATGAGTTTCCCCAAAGAAAAATAAAGTGAAAAATAGAATAACGAGGACCAGGAATGTGTGGTGGAGACAGAGATAGAGAATTTTACGTACTAAAGTCTGGAATGATTCTTGAAAGATTTTTGAGGCGAGTATGCATAGGAGGCAGGATAACAGTTCAGATTCAGAGTACAGCTTGTACAAATGTCTTTAGGTGTGAAGATATGTGAGTGGAGACTGCTCATATGTTTCCTGGCTGCCCAGACCTGAATAATCAAGAAACTATATGACTTATAACACTGTTTGGCTAGTGACTCAGGCATATTTCTATCTACTTTTACATCTTGAATTAATCCATTTCTATTAATCTGTGTATTGCCATGAAGCTGTGACTTACCAAAAAAATTAAAGGCCCTCCTCCTTTTGGTGGTTACATGGCATCTCTTTGACTCTCCCTACTTTCTCTCTCTATCTCTGCTCTGATTTTCCACCTGGCTTTACTCTGCTAGGGCATTGTTCCAAACAGCTTTGTTCATCAACCAGTAAAAACAACACATATACAGAAGGACATCCCACATCAAGGATGTGTCCAGAAAATAGTCAGGGTATCAGACAAACTAGGGCGGAGTTCCAATCTTTGTTTGAATTAATGTCTAGAATGACTAGCATTATAGATGATTACCAATGTCCCTAATGCGTAGCCACTTAGCTAGTAAGATAGAAGTGACAAATGTTAGTCATTTTATGATAAACAAAAATATTTCAGATCTTACCAAATGTCCTTTTTTGAGAGTATCCCAAAATGGGGTTCTTTGGAGATAAAAATGAGAGCAGCTCAGGTAGAGAATGTGCCATAGGAAATGTGTTGAAATTGTGATATAACTGTTACAAATTCAACTTGACTTAGAATGATCAGGTACACGTGATTGAATTTCAAGGGAGAGCTCAAGGAAGACGCAGTAGTTTGGGTTTTGAGTATTCCCCATATGCTAAAAGCTTGGCCCCTTACCCTAGGCTCTTGGGCTACGATAACTTCTAAAAGCTATAAGATTTGTTTAGGGGAAGGACATTAATCATGGGAGGTGAGTCTTTTGTGGGGTACAGAACTGAAACTCATAACTTTTCTCTTTTGTAAACTGGAATGGAGATCTATGGCTCTACTTGGCAGCAATGCATTGTCTTTTCACTGGCCCAAAGAGAGCAAGCCCTGATTAGAGTCTTTACAACTTTAATTCCAAATACTCTCTCTCTCTCTCTCTCTCTCTCTCTCTCTCTCTCTCTCTCTCTCTCTCTCTCTCTCTCTCTCTCTCTCTCTCTCTCACACACACACACACACACACAATCTCTGTCTCCTCTCTCTCTTTAATTTTAATATCTTAGTATCTTCGGTATTTGGTAAAGCAAGGAACAACTGTCTTATGTAAAGGTAAAAATAACTTAGACTGCAGACTTAAAGCTGAGTCTGGATTAAAAGAGTGAGGACAGACAGTAGCGAGAACAGTAGCAAGCAGTGAGTTTGGGAAAGTTGGGGGAGGAACATGTTAACAATTGCACATGGAAAGAAAGAGAAGCCATGTGTCATTATGAAGACACAGTAGAAAGCATGGATGATATTTTGAAACTATGAGTTACAGACACATTTCCTTTCTCCATCAAAACATGACTCTTTATTTGTGTTCTCCAATAGAATTCCATTTCTCTCATCAGTTATCTCTTCTACACTCTAACACATAAAGGACCCATGCTAAAAATCCAACCCAAAATCTGATGATATAAAACTACTTAATTAAGGCTGCATTCAGTACACAAATCAGTAGAACTCTAATTGCTTCCTTTTTCTTTTAACCTGAGTGTCTTTAAAGGTGTGCCTAATACCCTGAGGTCACATGCCCATCAGCAGCTGAGTTAGAGCAAAGACCTTTATTACCAAGAGCAAGTTGGTCATCAAGGGAACGTGTGCCAAACCAGAGAATATTGTGCACATTCTTATGGAACAAATCCTCAGCTACTTACATTTATGGGTTCTACAAGTGTAAATGTTTCCATTCATAATTTATATAGGCCATTACAAGAATCCAATGTAATGCTAATCACTGGATGAAAGCATCGAGGGGGTAGGGGTGACAGTTCAATGTGTAAAGACGTTTCTATGCTATCGTTCACATCCGGAAGCACCATGTAAAAATCCTGATGTGACCACATATGTACCTGCTGTGAAGCTACAGCGTCATGAAAGACAGGGACAGGAAGGAGAACCTCTGAGTCTTGCTGGCTGCTATCCTACTTCCAGTTTCATTTACAGATCCTATCTCAAGAGACAAAAGAAAAAAAAAGTGGTAACTTATGAAGCAGGGCACATGACATCATTCTCTGGTCGCCAAACCAGTACATCCATGGGCTAGGCTACGTGTTCATGTACGCATACACACACCCACTTGCTTTTCTTAAGAAGGCATTCCCTTTTCAGAACACGAAATGAATATGGATAATGGTTTAAAATAAAAGTCATGAGAATGAGGCAGCGAATGTGAAAGGGAAAATTGGAACTTCACATTCTCTGCAGGGAGAAGTGTGTTTTCCAAGAAAGGATTTCATTTCATCCGAGCACCATGGCAATCAAAGCTCTCTGCTCTCGGCTTGTGTGTACCCATTCACAGAATCTTGTAACAGAAAAAGCCGGAGAAGTAAAAATAACTGTATGACGATGGAATAAATAAATAAGCAAGTAACATAATAGAAAGAAACAAAAAGTGCCATACACAAAATTATAAATATATATGTATATTATTTAGAAAAATAATATATATATGTATATTATTCATTTTATGACTATGTGAAAAATTATTGCTCACCTTAAGGAGGATGATATTCTTCACTCAATAGTTTATTCAAACATGCATTTAAAGATATCACAGATATATGCAAAGGTAAAACTCTTAATTATCTCCATTTTAAAAGGCTCAATAATCAGGATTATTTTAAATGTACTGTAGATAATATTCAAATAAATTTTTATTTTGTAGAGTAAATGTATAAATATGCAAACATAATATATCTGTATATGAACGCATTAAGTACATGCATTCATATGTGTATTAATTTTAGACCTCAAACTGAAAGATGATATGGGAGTTTAATATGGGAGAATCACAATGGTCAATAAAATGTTTCATGTGAGTCTTTTTGTTGTTGTTTTTGGTTTTTTGACACATGGTTTCTCTGTTTTTCCCTGACTGTCCTGGAAGTTGTTCAGTAGACCAGGCTGACCTAGAACTCACAGAGATCTGCTTGCCTCCGCCTCCCAAGGGCTGGGATTAAAGGCATGTGCCACCACCACCCAGTTTATGTAAATCTTTTTAAAAACTTATTTAATTATTTTCTCTCTGTGAATGCTCATATATGTGTGTATGTGGGTTTCTATGTGTGTATGTCAATATGTACATTTGTGTATGTGTGTGTCTACATCTGTCTCTCTGTGTGTACAGGGATGCATTGGTGCCACAGTACAGTTGAAGTCAGCAGACATTTGTGAGAACAGATTCTTTATGCTGTGTGGGTCCCTGGCATTGAACTCAAGTCATTGGACTTGGAAGCAAGTACCTGGAGTCACTGATCCATCTTTGCAGAGAACCTCAAGTTCTTCTTCAACATGTGTTCATGTTTTCTAGTGTAAAATTCCCAAATAATCAACAAAATATTATATTGGGACAAAAAGAATATAGTGAGACTCACTGTACATTGAGCATCTAAGCTGTGCTTAGTTTATGATATATATAAAACCTTGCTTATATATTATTATTATTCTTAATGAGACTCATGTTATAGTGAGCATCTAAGCTGTATTCAGTTTTTAATATATAAAACTTGCTTTTATATATATTATTATTACTCTTTATAAAAAACCTAAGCAGTTGCATTTTTATCTAAAGGATGAGAAGCAATGTTTCAAAATTGTTGTTAGAATACAGATTTATTTAGACTCCTCAAACTGGATTTTTTTTATCATTCCAAGTTGCATTTCCCTATAATATGTTTCCCTTCAAGTAACAGTTGACAACTATCATGAACAGCAGAGATCACCAGGTAGTTTCTACTGGGATAAAGGTAAATATAAATTTGGAAAAAGAATTAATATTTATATACCTCTGCGAACTCAAAGGAAGATAATTTTTATAAACTAAATTTTGATAGACTGTCATAAATTATCAGCAAAAAAGGGCAAATAGAAATATTAAAAGCAGTTCGGTGCTCCAATGTGGGTCTCTGTCTCTGTCTTCTTTCATCGCCTGATGAAGGTTAATATTCAGGAGGATGCCTATATGTTTTTCTTTGGGTTCTCCTTCTTATTTAGCTTCTCTAAGAACCCGAATTATAGGCTCAATGTCCTTTATTTATGGCTAGAAACCAAATATGAGTGAGTACATCCCATGTTCCTCTTTTTGGGTCTGGCTTACCTCACTCAGGATAGTGTTTTCTATTTCCATCCATTTGCCTGCAAACTTCAAGAAGTCCTTG
>NW_026067896.1:8782843-8821820 GCF_014885135.2 Alexandromys fortis
GCCACCATGCCTAGTTCTTTTTTTGTTTTGTTTTGTTTTTTTTTTCCTTTTTTTTGGATTTTCGAGACAGGGTTTCTCCGTAGCTTTTGGTTCCTGTCCTGGAACTAGCTTTTGTAGACCAGGCTGGCCTCGAACTCACAGAGATCCACCTGCCTCTGCCTCCCGAGTGCTGGGATTAAAGGCGTGTGCCACCACTGCCCGGCTCTGCCCAGTTCTTTTTTGTCTTATTAATTTTCCTTTCTTTTTCTTTCTTTCATATTTTCCTTCACACCTTTATTTTTCTTTCTTTCTTGGTTTCAATTTTTTCTTGTTATTTTTCTTATAATTATTTACTTATTTTGAGAAAGAGAGGAGAATATTTAATTGGCTGGGTAGGGAGGTGGAAGGACTTGTGAAAACTTGGGGGGATAAAATAATAAAAAAATATTGTATGAAAAAATTAAAAATATTTTAATAATTACAACCTAAGCTTGCTATTTTCTCTAAAAATAAAGTCTACATTCAGAGATTAGGTTTGGGAGAAAGGATTATTTTCCCCTAATTTACAGTTTGCTCTCATGTGCTGAAATGATTTAGCTTCACACTTTAGAAGGAGCTTTGACGCTTTCAAACCCAAGAACACTGTTGCAGCCAGCACCCCCTGTTGAACCTCTTTAGTAAAAGTTTTCAATGTGATAACATTTTTGGGAATATGAGATCTTAGAAATTCAGTCAGTAAAGACAAAACGAGCAAAATAATGAAATGAACTGTGAATAAAATATTAGTCTCCCCAGTGTCTGAAATGTTCAGTTATTTGGAGCAAGAGTGTTTTTCTGATGTCATTAGGTTTGGCCCTTCTGAGATAGCACTTCCTGCTATCTTCCACTTTGAGACTTAATGTGGAAAATTCCTATGAGAAATTAACCATTCTGTAATTTAAAGTCCAATTCAATAACTTCTCTTCCTTGCATTAAAACACTTTCAATTTGTATCTACTCTATTTGCTTTGGGATCTTGATCATTTAATTGTGCTATCTACTTCCAACTGACTCATTATCTGAACTTTTTTTTTATGTTTCTGTTTAATTAGAGTAATTTGTTTATTTTGAAAAAAGGTAATTACTTTTCCTGTGTTTTCTTTTCCATATTAATTTAGTTGCCTTTTCCTTGTCAGAATGCAAAATGTTGTTTGAAATTTCTGAATCTGCAAATGTTAATTATTTAAAACTCTGTCTCTCTCTGTCTCTGTCTCTCTCTCTCACACACACACACACACAAACACGCACACACACACATACACATAGCCTAGCACCTTCTTGTCTGATAACGGGTTCCAAATGGCCATGATGAATGATTTAATTACAAAGATTATAAACACAGCTTATTTTTCCATTGCTGTTTCATTGTGTTTATTATTATAGCAGCAGTCAATTTAATGTTTACTAAACAATATTCATGAAATTACAGCATCTACAACTTGATCTTTAAATAATGTATATAAAACAAACAATTCTTTGGCAGCTGTATATCCAGTAGCTGCCTACTAGATATTGGAGAGGCAGAGAACCCAGGGACATCTTTCTTCTAACTGGAAAACTCAACATAAGAGGAAACAATGATGCAATTTGGGCGAGAGGCTGAAGACCTGGGAAATCCCTGACGAGTCAAAGGTATGAGTCTGCCTTGAAGGCTGAAGAACCAGGAGCCTAATGACCTCAGGCATTGAAAGTGGTCAGTTTCAAAGATTCCCACTGTAGGTGATATCAGAGGCAAATAGCAACTGCACATGTTTGTTATAGCTTTATTTCTTTGTAGGAAGTGTTGGGAGCAGTGAGACCCCAGATCCTGAATTTCTTGTAATCCCCTGATCTGAGTGCCTACAGCTGCTCTGAGCACGAGACCTTCAGGAATTCCTGATGGCAGGAGAGTGGTTTCTGGTGGGTTTGGCTGGGGCGTGGCTATCTCTATATAATCTGCCCCTGAACACAATAAAGGGGGTATTCTTGGGGAATTCAAGGATTCGCTGTCTCTCTGTCCGTGTATTTTAACCTCCAGCCCCTTGCCCGAAGCTCGGTAACTGGGTGCCAGCGCACAGAGCGCAGAGACGGGGCGCGGTGAGCGGCACATGTATATTGTGATGTATTATGGTATTTTAGGGAATTTGTGTGAAACAGCAAATTGCATACTGGTTGTTGGCTCTAAGTACTCCCAGGATGTATTCTGTGTATAAAGTATTAGATGCAGACTGAATAGATAAAAAAGAATGTTCTGTGTGAGTGGTATCTTTAGTAATAGGTTTTTCAGTCCGGTAGATTGTATACCGTTAGTAGAAGTGTTTATTTAAACAAAAATTGAAAACACCATAACGATAATCCTATTCGTGTTCTTCTCCTCAAGCGACATCTCATTGAGCCCTTTTGCTTGAGAAAGAGCTGACTTTTGGCAAACTGACATGGAAAGAAGAGGCTCAAAAGTAACAAATTCTGAATGAAAATCTTGTCTTGCATCAGCAAGTCTTTCCGAGGAAAAGCACTGAAGTCCCACATCATGCAGTGTCAGTGAGGTCACAAAGCCTCAATCTTACTCTGAAGTTAGATGAAGAGCCCATTGCTATTAATCAGAGGTTGTGATGGAGTTGAATAAACAACATCCTTGGGATCGACTTTTAAATACAAAGGCCTTCTGAGATGGTCTGTAATCTTTTTTGGGCATTTTTGTAAGAGGTAAATTGCTTCTAATACAAACCAAAATAGCTAGTGCTCTTTGTAATTATGCTGAAATCAAGATATACCTATTCATCCTGAAGAATAATTATTCACTGGGAATCAAACAATGAATGTGGATATCAAGTTGATTAAAATTGAAATGAGCATTTAATTTTCAATAACTAAAATGAAGATCGAAGGAAAACTTTTGACAATTCTGTTCTTTCTATGAATGCTTATCTTTCCCCCTTCCCCATAAAAGACTTGTTATTAAATGTGCGGTCATATCCTGATCACTTCAATGTCTAGGGAATTTTTTTAGAGAAGTGATCTGAAATTTGGTGGCTCATTAATGTCAACTTCTTTTGTGGCTTAATTCATCATCTCTTTGGTACAGAACATTTAATGTACTTTATCAACACTCGCTAGGTTAATATATTTCCAATCCTGTGAATCGTTAAGTAGAGTTTCTTTTAGGGAGAGCTTTTCATTCAGGGAACGAGGGGAAGACAGTGCTAAAGGTCCCCACACTATGTTCAATAAATAGATCCCTATTAGAATGTTGTCTGAGTGGGATATATTATTGTAACTAAGTACAATTAATTAGTGTAATATTATTAACATAAGATCATGGGTTGTTCAGATTTTTTTCTTAGGTTTTTAATTGCATGTGTGTATATTTTCCCCTTTTATTGGTATTAGATTTTTTTTCTCACGATATATACACTGATTACAGTTTCTGGTTCCTCTACTCCTCTCAGCTCCTTTCTACCTTCCCTCCCACCTGGATTTACCTCCTTTTTGTCTGTCATTAGAAAACCAACAATCTTCTATGTGATAATAATCTAATCTAATCTAACATGATAAAACAAAAAAAACCCTAACACATTGGAATTGAAAAAAATAAGACAAAACAAATCAAGAAAAGAGAGGGAAAAGAGCTCAATAGAAGGTACGAGAAACAGATTCACTCATTCTCCATCCTCTAAGGCTGAGCATCTACATACATTATTTAACTTTTTTTCTGTATGGTAGAGTTGTCTCTTTTATGTCTTTAATTAATTTATTCAATAATTAATATCAGGAATGAGTGAAGAATATTTAAGTTATAGATAAGTTTAGGATACAATTCTATGATTCATTCTATTGCTTGGAATATGTCAGCTTTAGTCATTGTAAGATTTTACATTAGGTAAATTCTATGACCCATTGACATAGGTATTTAGTGTGTGAGGCTTTTTTATTTGGGGACGTATAATTTATTTTTGGGCATTCCTCTTTTTGTTGTTTTCTGGAACTATAAAATATTAAGAATTAATCTTGTATATTTCCTGATCAAGTATTAGAACTGATCATTTTTCATAAAACCTACTAAAAAAAGCATTAGATACCAATATTGGGGATGGAGAGATGGCTCAGAGGTTAAGGTTGATTGCTCTTCTAGAGATCATGAGTTCAATTCCCAGCAACCACATGGTGACTCATAACTGTCTATAATGAGATCTGGTGCCCTCTTTTGGTTGGCAGACATACATGCAGGTAGAACACTGTATACATCATAAATAAATAAATCTCAAAAAAAAAAAAAGAAGCCAATATTGGTCAGTAGGCATACTCAGTTACTGAAATGGTGCTTTGGTTATGTCCTTTTGATTAATAGGGTGATAAAAACAGATCAAGTGATATGTTTGTTTACAATATATGTGAATAGCATATATCATCACGTTCTCTGCATTGCACTAAACATGACTTTATCTTGCTATGTCCAACTCTAATCAATGGTTCCTTCTTGACTCCTTGTCTTGCTTGCCTCTCTCAGTGAGGAACTTGGCTCAAACTAGACTTCCTTAGTAATTAAATTACAGTATAGTTGTTTATTAAATACATCAATAGCAACCACCATTTACTATTTACTAGTCTCACAGCAAACAGCCTTACCAATTAAATCTAAACCATTAATCGGTATCTCTCAATTAGCAATAGTGAACTTAATTAAATTCATGTTTTTCAATGTATTCTTCTCTTGATAGCTCTTCCTTTTTTTAAAAGGAGAAATAAGATTCCATTTTATAGATAGACCACAATTTATTTATACTTTCGCCTATTGAAGAGCATATTGGTTGTTGCTGTCTTTTAGTGATTATGAATGAAGCTGATATAAGTATGTGCATTCAGATTTTATATCATACTTTTTTTATTAAGTTTGGTTAAACATCTAGAAATGTGATTGTCAGATCATATGATAAGGCTACAATTTTCTTTTTAGCTAGGAAACTGCAAATTTATCTTCGCCTTCTGTTTGCATCCCCACCAGCATGAACACCGAGTCTTATTATCTCAACATTTTCACCATTTGCCCTATCATCCTTGAAGTGAAGGTAGCTCATGAATTTGGAATCCCTCCTGATAAGTGATACTGGATAGTTTCCCACGGATAAATATGTTAACTGAGTTTATGTCAGCTAGGTGGAATCAATTAGATTCCATTGTTAGATGATGAGTCAAATATAACGCTGTATTTTTCTTTGGAAGTAGTTTAAATAGGATTGATATTTAAATTGGTAAACTTCCAGGAAGGTATGCCATCCTTCATGATATGGATAAGCTCATCCACTTATCTGAAAGCATTAAGAAAACAAACAAACAAAACACTGAAGGAACAATGTAGCAAAACTGTCCTGCCTAGGGGAAAAGAGAAAAGGCTAGCAGACTGCCACCCCAGACTTGAACTACAGCTCCTATCAAGTTTCTTGTTGGTCTGCACTGTGAATTGTGGACTTGCCAGTCTCCTAAAGGTGTGAGCCAGGTCTAGATGCACACTAACACTGTCACACATACATACACACACTGCCGGTTCTGTTCTCTTGGAGAGCATTGATGAACACAATAGCTCTCTGTCCTGGTTTTATACATTTAAAAAGCACACTATCTGAAGGTAGCTTCAGATAAGGCTGAGTGCTTGTGACACTGCACATCCACAGTAGCACATTTATATGTGTGCATTTGTTATCGTTGCTAAAAGCTTTTCAGTCTTGAGTACCTCTCATCTCTGCTCCAGCTCAGATAATTCTGGGCTTCTATCACAACTCAGGAAAACAGTGTCGTTGGTGGTTCCTTCTGTTATACTGGGGATTGGAATTTAGGACCTCACTTAAGCTAAAGCAGCATTTTTCCAGTGAGAAATAGCCCAGGCCTCATTGCTTATTCTTAATTATTTGTCTTGGAAATCTCTTTGGAAATCCCAGAAGTAATTATCGTAAGACTTAGGCACGATAAGCTGGGTTCAAAGAGCTGATGTAAAAGGGACCTTGGTGAGGTGACATCATGTTATGAAGAGAAGGGAGCCCTGCAGGATATCGTGGCCAAGTTTCTGTCATTCACTGAGCCCAAGTTTCTGACTTGGGAGCTTCCCTGGTATTCCTTAGTCAACTCCAGCCCCCACAAAGGTGAGGCAGGCTTGATAGATAGTTTGAGTTTTATATTTTCTTTCTCTTACACCAGTGGCTATGGTGGACTGGTTTGGCTATTTCCCTTCTTATAGGGAAGCTAGACAGGTTAGGGTGGGGTAAACTAGGTTACCTTAAGGATAGGCCTTCTTGAGGAAAGAATGATCTAGTACTTTACACAGTTTTTTCTTTCCTCTGTCCTGTGGAAGTTTCAAGAGGTTCTACAGAGGGAACTTAGATGCTCTCCTGAACATAAGTCCTATCACATTGCGGGTAGCACCTAGGACTGTCTCCCTCTGGAGATTTCTGACTCTCAGCCTTATCTACTCTAAGCACGCTGGAAGTGACTGCGGCAGTGGTCTCTGCTGGTAGGCCGCCACTCATTGTTTGTCCATCAGTTCTCACAAGGATGGGACATGATACCGCCTTGGGTACTCCTTCCTCATAGAGTTTTCAGAAGAACAGGTGGATTTTTTATTTTTCTTGTTTTTTTTTCTCATTGCTAGGATAGAGTGAGGAGTTTAAAGAGTTTCACATGTGGAAGGGAAACTGAAAATTCCATGATGTCATTTTTAAAAGGATAAAGCAATCTTTGACGTGATCATTTCGTTTCAATTATTATAGTATTACCAGGCATGAAAATATGGTCATGTTACTGCAATAAACTCAAAACTGCACCCAAGTTTGTAAAACTAACTTGGTTACGATGTTCAATTACTTTACCAATAGAAGGTAAAATTTACTTGCATTTGCTCAAACACCTACAAAAACAAAAACAGAAAAGACGCCTAAAACACTATAGTATGCACGTGTGAGACTTGATAATGACATCATGTAGTATAAGATCAAGAAATAAGGTTGAGAGATTCCCCTCGCTAACGTACATTTTCAGCAAGTCCCTGTATCATTGCCCCCACAACCTCCTGTGATGAAGTTTGCAGTTCTTCTTGAGGGCTTAAATCTCTTCTAGTCTCAGAGCCCAGATAGCTGCCTCAATAGTACAACCCGTTCACATCTATCTCATTCCATCCTAATCTACTCTGCCCATAATATTGTGCTCCATCAACTTTACTCAAAGTAGTAATGGCTATAAGTCAGTAAATTGAAGACTCTGTAGTGACTTTTATTCGGCACCTAAAATCAGTGTCTCATATATATGTTGAAATCACTTATCTTGTTTCCAAATAGTGAACCAATGATCAAGTGACCACTCATAAAAGAGATTTAGTTTGGTGTTAAAATGACAATTCAGAGAAATAACTTTATGATATAGGATAAAAAACAGATATTTTAAAAATAAAACTTACTTAAATCTAACTTGAATATATGATTGTTTCATTTCATAACATATTCTTTGATTTACATTTTTTTCTTCTTTAAACTTGAGCATAAGGAAGAAAAAAACTATTATTATATTATCATTGCCAGTTCCTGTATGGATTGAACAAAATTATCCTACAATTACTCTTCTCAGGGCCAATTGTTAACCTGCTCCTATAACACCGGTTAATTAGCTTATCTTGCACATGAGCAAAGCCCTTGTGAAAGCGTCATATGTAATTAAATGCATATGTCTTGCTCTGTGTGTTACAAGATAGTTCTAGAAAACGTGTCAGCACAATGTGAAAGATGATTCTGCTAATTGGATTTTCATTTATAGCTGCGGAAACCCTCTGAAGATATATTTACAATATGATATGATGAGTGCTGAGTGGAAGATAGAGTCAGTGTGCACTGAAGATTTGCGATTAAACAAAGTAATTTCTTTAAATTTTTAAGAGTTTTTAAATTGATACCTATCATTATTGTTTTGAGATAGTGCTTTGAAGTCATATCATATGCAGCCTATTCTGTCTCTGGTCTTGAACTTAGACCACCACCCTGCCTCAGCCTTCGCAGCACAGGCATTATAGGCATGGATTTGACTAGTATAGAAACTTTTCCTTTTCCTTGTGTATTACTGGAGATTGAATAGATGGCCTTGATGACGCTAAGCAAGTTCTCTACTCCTGAGATATGTATATGTTTAGCTCATTTTTGTTTCAATTATACACACCACCAGCATCTAATGCCCAAACTAGAGTACTTAATATTTCCATATCTTTAAAGATGAAAGGAGTTTTGAATAATATATAATATCTGTATTTATGGAGGTACAGTATATTTTAATACATGAATCTACTGAATGTTGATAAAAATCATAGCAGTTAACATTCCATCTTCTTGCCCTTACTTTTTATGGAAAGTCTTTTATTTTCTCTCTTTTTGTTATATACAACATGGAAAATAGATTAATGTGAACTATATTTGCCCTACTATGCTGTGCAGGTCTAAAATTTCCTGCTTTAACCTGTGCTTCTCCCAGCCTACCCCATGTTCTTCCTCGGATCTACTAACTCTTCTACACTCACATCAACCTTCTATAACATCTATTTCTGAGACAAATCAGTTGATATTTCTCTTTCTATGTGTAACTACCCATTTAAAAATGTGGTACTGATCTAAACAGAGAATTCTCAAAAGAAGAAACTCAAATGATTGAGAAGTACTTTCAAAAAAAGTTAGACCATTTTAGCCCTCAGGGAAAAGCAAATCAAAACTATTTTAAGATCTCATCTCACTCCAATCAGAATGGCCATGCTATCCAGGATGTTGAGTAAATTTCATGACTTCATTTTATAAACCACTGAGTAATACTTCATTGTATAAATGTACCGTATTTTCTTTATCCATTCATACATTGTTAAACATCTAGGTTGCTTCCATTTACTGGCTACTAGGAATAGAGCAGCAATGAAAATAGTTGAACAAGTGTCTCTGTTACATGATGAAGTATCATTTGGGTATACGCTGGGTGTATGTCCTTTGTTATAGCTGGAGCTAGACACAGTTCTATTGTCATCTTTCAGATGAACCACAAGACCCATAGTAGCTGTATAAGTTTCACACAGCAATGGATGAGTCTTCCCCTGACTCAACATCCTGGACAGCATGGGCTTTCTTTGGTCTTATTATTATTTCTTACAAGTCTGTTTTTTTTTAAGGAAAGACAAAAGGGTGTAGATCCAGAAACTAGAAGTGGGGAGAAGCTTGAATAAGCAGAAGTTGAGAAACAATATTTGAAATATGTTGTATGAAAAAATTTCAATAAAAGAAAAAATAAATATTTTTGATAATGAATTTATATATTATGAAATTAGCTGTTTCATAATTAAAAATTTAAATAGAATTTTTACCTATATTTGATCATTGTAAATTGTATACATGTTTACCCTGCCTTTAATAAAGATATACAAGCATTGTGTGTCAATTATGGACTTACAATATTAAAAAGATAAGTTCCATTGTTATGCGAACTTTTAAAAAGAATTTTTTGTTGTTATTTGAAGAAGAAATAAATAATAATTTGCTAAATAACAAGGCTTGTGTGAAGCCAGAAGCTGCAAGTTCAGCTTATGGTAAAAGGAAGGTTTGTTCTCACACACTTGTGTCTTTTCTCTCCTTTCCCAACAGCTTCTGGTCAAGGTAGTACTACTGTCTGTAAAGCTCTTTCTGATTTTAACTGAGAAGTGAGGCCTGTTGCAATACATTTTCTGCACAGTTTCCATAGCAACTATAACTGTCTTTTATTTTCACATGCACCGTGTAAGAATGAGTTGACAATGATAATTATAGCCCACGTAAGAGAAAACATTTGCTGTACAGCAAAGACAGGAGTAAAGATGGGGTTTTGGAAATATTGGCCTAGTTAAGAGAAACTGAAATTACTTTTTCAAGAAGATTTGGCTTTCTTCAGTAGGATACCTGAAATTCAAACTGAATGTCCTGTTTGAATAATGAGAAGATTATTGAGGACTCTCAAGGAACTTGTCTCTGCCTTGAATCTCAAAATCACATTTGTTAGCTACGAGTTGTCATTTATCATTTAGTTTTGAATTTATATGCATTCCTTTACCCAACTGTCAAATCTTCTGTAATTCAATTTTTATTTCTTTTGATATGATTACTTTTGATATTATATATATATTCAATTTTCTCACTATTTTCTTTTGCCTATCAAATCCAATAGATCATGAGCCTTTTAAAAAATAAGAAAATCAGGTTTCACATAAATGAGAGTATCCACTCAACCACAGAAGATAAAAAGGAAATTATAAAGTTAACTATTGTCCATGTTACTTCAGATTTGGCTGCATTGTGTTATTCAAAGCTTAATATATTTACCTAACTCACTGGCCTTAGACTAAAGGAGTTTTGAAAAATTGGGTTACTAAAAAGCCCATTAAAGCAGCATCCATGCTGAGTATGGTGTTACTAGTCCAGAACAGAAGAAAATAAGATTTAGATTATTTTGTACATTCTTCTGCTATACCATTGCTATCCATTCTCTTAGTAACAGATGGCAGTGGTCATATTATGCATTGTAACTAAATATAATGTGCTTCAACACAGAATAATAACTTTAAAGATGTTCTGTCAAATGAAAATGGTTATTCGACTCTACTGGAAGATAAACTAGAATTTTCTTGTCATTTCTTTAAGTGTTAAGGTGTAGTGGGGAAAATAATGTCCTGGAAGTTTTAGGAAGGAAGACAATAATGAAAAGTTGTTAAGAGGCCAACAACATTGAGGGTTTACTTAATTCCATTTTTTTTTTCTAAGCTACTCCTGTCCTAACAGCCTCAAGGGATTTGTGAAGAAGCTGGGCCTGAACTGCCTGAAAAAAAAAAAAAAAAGCTGGGAGCCACATGAATTGCCTGACTATGGTGAAAGGAAAATACACTTGGGTGGACCTGTTCTTGGGAGGTGTGTGATCAACAGTCTAAGTCAGTTAGGATCTTTCTCTAGTAAGAGTGCAGCCCCATTTCAAGAGTCAGGACTCTCCTCAGTGGCTACATTGCTCAAGGCTTGTCCATTAACCTGGCTACAATGCCTCAGAACTTCATTCATAACAATCTTTTCCTCCTTTCTCTCTCCTTATAAGAGCTGCCTGATTCACTCTCTGATCTGAAGAGTCTTCTTGGCTTTCTGACATTGTGTTGCCCACGTGTTCACTTGCACAACGAATACCTTGAACATTGACAACAAACAATCATGTGCCTTGATCAGCTTCTCAGAAGATTTTAATTTAGGGATTTTGTGGAAATGTCAACAGTTTTACGGTTGACGTGCGGATTGTGAGGCATTTATTAAATATCTGCTGCATAGATACAGGCAGTGAGAGGAGGAGTCTGGTCATAGCATAGAAATTTAGGAGCTGACTAAATGTCAGTGATATTTAAGCCACAAGCCAGATTATTTTATCAAGTGAAGAAATATATATGAATAAAAAGGAGCAGATGAGTAAGGATTTGGCTCTCATGGACCATTTCAACCAAAAAAGATGGTGAGTAGTGAGGAAGGGTAAAATTAGGAAGCTGCAAAGTGCTGTGACTCAAGAGAAGGAACGGTTTCCAAGAAGCATCCATAATTAACCTCGCGAAGGGCAATGCATACCTGAGCAGGGATGACTGCTGTGATCAGTGCTGGGGTCATTGCTGACCATGGGGACACTGGTTTTACAGGAGGTATATCAGCAGGAGAATAGTGAGGAGATTTTTCAAGAAAGAGAAGGAAACGCTATAAAAATGGAAAGCTTGGATATAGAAACCGCTGACAAGAAGTTTTTATTTCCATGAAGGGAGCAGGAAATTAGGTAGGTTTTAGATAATGAGAGATCTGGAAAGTTAATTTGTCCATATATTTTTACTCTGCTCTTTTCAAACTGGGAAGATTAAAACTTATGTTTATGCTGACGAGGGATGTCCATGGGAGAAGAGAAAAGTGATGACCTGCTGCGGAAAAGGAAAGGTCCTGAGGCAATCCTTGGATCTGGAGAGAAAAGTGTGATAGTCAGGTTGACTCTTGTAATAGAAAAGAAGAAAGAAGAAACAACAGATGGAGGTGGGCGGATAAATGTGGGTGCTGGTTTTTCTAGACTGTCTCTTTGATGATTCAATTTTATGAGTGAAGGAAGAATCAAAGGGAGGGTTAGCAGGTTCCAGTTACATTGAGAATGAATGGGCTCAAGAGGTGAATTGCAGTTTGATGGCTCACAAGCCTAAGAATTCGTGGGATTGGTTACATGAACGTCAAGAGGAGTGGGAAGCAGCACCATCACCTTCTATAGCCATGACATAGAAAAAAAAAAAAACCAAGGCTTTGAAATAGATTTAGTTGAGATGGGGCGACCCTGATCGAGGGTCAGTGGAGGTGAGGGAGAGAATAAAGATCTGACTGTAAAGTGGTGTTAGGGCAAGGGAAGTGTCAGTATCCAGACTACTCCATCACTCTCAGTATGGTCCATGTAAACAATTGCCTGTGGGGCTAATTCATAAAGTTCTCCTTCTAAGTTTTTCTTGCATATGTAATCCTGAAGAGGGTTCGGATAATTTGTAAGTGGATGCCATTAAGGGAGGCATTGGAACACAGCATTCGTCATCCAGTTCTTGGACTGAAACAGAAGGACTGATAAGATGAAATTAATGCTTGATTTTTCACAGGACAAGGCTTTTCATGTTAATAAAATAAATGTACTTAAAGGTAATGTTCTGTTTAGACAGCTTGAGTCAGCATACTCATACTTTCTGTAAGAGGTGGTCAAAGGATTATAATGAAAACAACACTTTTGCAGAACAAAGATTTTGACAGTATTGAACTCCTTGTGACTTCTACATTCTGTATGTTACTCCTATACATTAAAATGATAAGCAAACGATCCTTGCATATTTATATGTACATATATAAGAGAAACAACAAAAGAGGAATATGACATGACTCCTGATAGGGAGTACACTTGCTTTTTAAAAATACTTAAATATTTAACTGTGTGCATTTAAAATTTTTGTTGCATTTTATTAGTGTGTGTGTGTGTGTGTGTGTGTGTGTGAACAAGAATGACACAGAAGTGCTGATGCATATAAGAACACAGCCTTTGGGAGTTAGTTCTTTTTTTTCTTTTTTTTTTTAAAAAGAATTTCTATTACTTTATATGTCCACATTCCTGTCTGTATTTTTATCTTTATAGTCCTCTTTATTTTTATTATTTATTTATTTTTACTTAAAAATTTCCACCTCCTCCCATTTTCCTCCCCCTCCTCCTCCCTTTCCAGTCCAAAAAAGCAGTCAGGTTTCAGTTCTTTCTTTATGTCATCAGGCTCCTAGAGTCTTCAGCTTAGGATGGGTCTGGGCAGCAGATATCTTTATTTGCTGAGCTATCTCACTGGTCTTTGAAATGATTTTAATTTGTGTTCTCTAAATAGCTTAGAGAAAGACAATACTTTATTTCTTTATTTTAGATTTCTAAATAAATTCAATATTGCTTTACAGTAGCCATTCATAAATTTTTGAAGAATGCCTAATGTTTCCATAATCATGCACATAAAGTAGGCAGAGTTCTCATTTGGTTTATCTGTAAACTAATCAGGTTTGCTTATATGTATATTTACTGAATAAGTATGTTAGCACTTTTTAAACCAGCAAATTCACCTAAGCAATTGTAGTATAAAGTATTTCAAACTTAAATAATTTTAGAAATGTCTATATCTTAACAAAATTTACATAGTTAATAAATCATATTTGTAGAGAATATTTTAAGATGCTCTGTTTTCATTAAAGTTGATGTATGTGTGAACATATACATATAATTTTCATAGTAAAATTTCAACTTTCGATTATTCTAAAGACAGTTTGTGGTTGTGCTATAAAAACTACAAGTTTTCCCACAACTTATCTTTTGTAAATGCAATCTCACATCTTCAAATGCTTCTCTTAAGGCAGAGTGACTATATGGGTAAAATCTGCAATATGATTTTTTTTCAGAGTCAAATAGATTGGTTATTGTTTCTCTGACTTTGCTATTTGGTGCCTCTGTGGATGTGGGTAAGGTTCTGTCTCCCAAAGTCACCCTTTTGTCATTTGGCTTTGCCACATGTTATTGGAAAGGATATTAAATACAAGAGAACAGGATTTCTTCTTGATTAGCAAATGATGTCTAATGATCAGTACTCATAGGATTTGAGGTAAATATTTGTTGAATTGGTAAATAGGTATAAAGTAAGGTACTGGGGGAAGGGTTGTCTCTGATAGGAAGGGGAAATTGAATAGAGAGTTATGGATGGATTGGGTGGGGCAGGAATTGGAGGACCAAGTGAGGGAAGGGAGGAAGCCCTGCTGTTGGTTGTTTTTTTACTCTTTTGGGGGACCTGCCACCCAGCTCCCCAAATAAATCACACACAGAGAGACTTATTCTTACTTACGAATGCCTGGCTTAATCTTGGCGTGTTTCTAGCCAACTTTTCTTAATTTAAATTATTACGTCTATTTTTGCCTCTGGGTTTTTCCTTTTCTTACTTCTGTAATCCTACTTTCGCTCTTAGTTCATGGCTAGCTGGGTGACTGGTCACTGCTTTTTTCAGTCCTTGATCTCTGTTGTTCCTTCCTCTTTTCATCCCAGATTTCTTCTTCTATTTATTCTCTCTGTCTTCTTGTCCTGCCTATCTTTTCTCCTGCCTGCTATTGGCTGATCAGCTCTTTATTAGACAATCAGGTGTTTTGGATAGGCAAATAATCACATCTTCACAGATGTAAACAAATGCAACAGAAAAGAATGCAACACATCTTTGAATAGTTAAAACATATGTTCCACAGCATAAACAAATGTAATATGGTATTCTTAAAATGGTATTCTACAACAGAGCCCCAACTAGACATCTTTCATTGGTAAATGAAGGCAGGAATGGATTATATCCAATTTAGATGTTGGCCGAAGGGACCCCATGGGAGCCTCCAATAACCCAGGCTATTGCCAAAGTTATTGGCTGCACTCCACAAACTGACAGTAAGGCTATATTGCTGAAGACAACTACGCAATTCTCTAAACACAGAAAAGTCAAACTGGTTCCTACCTAGAGGCTTTACCACTATGTACTAGTGTCTATGCTACTGGAAGTTACTCTGTGCACTACCAAAGGAAAAGATCAACCTAGCTACAAACCCTTTCATTTACAATGGTGATCTGCCTTCAAGATATGCGAATGCAATAGTGACAAAAAGCTTATGAGAGTGAGCAACCATATCTGATTTGATTTAAGCCTACTTTATGAGATAGAACCCAACCCCAACACTGCTTGAATGGTCAACATGAGACTCAACAAATCGGAGACCTAAGAGGAACACTAAATACTGCCTTTCTGCTTAAGGAATGTAGAACAAAAAGACTCCCAATGATATGTTGCTATATTCATAGATCACTGTCTTGTTCAGTTATTATTAGAAAAGCTTCCTTTTGCAATAGTTTGGAACAAATACAGAGGTCCACAGCCAGAAAAGGTGCAGAGTGTGAGAGACCTTAAAAACGAACACTCAGTCCTAAATGGAATATCTCCATCAAATTCCTCCCCGCAGGGCTCAGAGAACCATGTGGAAAAAGACGCAGATAGAGGGCATGGAGGGACCTCAACTTTTTCGGTATTATAGGACTGATGCACATAGGACCTCACAGAGACTGTGACAGCAGACCCACAGCCTGCCTGGGTCTGCATAGATGGAGTCCCAGAGCAAGGGGCAAATTTAATATCAGTCCCAACCCTAACCTAGAAGTCATCACCAACTCATAATCACTCATAAACAAAAAATGAGTTCTTTCCATTGGAGTCTCACTGCAGCTACAAACCCAATGCTCTGTAGTAGATATAAAACCAAGAAACAAACTCAGTGATATCTTTCAAGGTTCTTTGTCTCATAATGTCTTGTCAAGGCATTTTTTTGTAACCTTACAGATACTTTGTGTATATATTGTGGGTTCTGTTTTGTGTTTTTATGGGATTCCTCTGTGTGTAAGTGTGTGTGTGTGTGTGTGTGTGTGTGTGTGTGCATCTATATGTGCTTCCTGTGGTTTCGTTTTGTTTTTCAACTCATTTCTTCTTTTGGTTGTTTTATCCTACTCCTGCTTGTCTTTTAAAATCTTATTTTTAAATTATTATTCTTTAGATGCCCATTTGTTTTATAAGGGAGAGCAGACATGGTATGGATTTGGATGTGAGGGAGGTAGGGAGGCTCTCAAAGAAGTTGGAAGAGGGAAAGCCATAAGCAAAATATATTAGATGAAAAAAATTATTCTAAATTTTAAAAAGTAAAATAAATTAAAAGACTACAAAACAGTAATTATATAATTGGGATATTTGAGGGAAACTACAGATTATACTCCAGGAACAATTCTTGCTGGAGACATTTCTAGAAAGCCCAGAGTAAATTTGTTCTCTGTGTCTGACGTCTCCTACCCATTCAGACAATGAACAGATTTGTGCAATAGCCAGGGGTGCCCAGACTTGCTCTAGACTCCACGTCTTTTTGTAAGATAACTATTGCTGGATGTGGGAGTGCACAAATTTAAACCCAGCACTTTGGAAGCAGAGGGAGGCAGAGGTTTCAGAGTCTGCATATGGTTTGGTCTGCATTGTAAGGTCCAGGCGAGCTGGGCTATATAGTAATAACCTGTCTTTAAAATAAATGCAAATTTATTTTAAAATTATTCACTTTTTGCAATTTTCTTATAATCTTTAGTAGAAGTACACACAAGCCAAGTAAATTAAAGTACCTTAGGATATAACTTAATGAAATTTGCTATAGAAATGAAAATTTGTCCAGAATTTAAGCATCCACACCAGAAAACAGGAAGTATTGCCTTGCGTCTGTGGTATTAATATTTTATACGTTTAAAAGCTGGCCCCAAGCTTATGTTTCTCCTCTGTGCTGGGATTATGGGCTTGCATTATCACCCCAGGATTAAAGCAAAAGATTCTTCAATGCTCACTACCATTTACTTCAGCAAGCTATCATCTGTTTTCCCCCAATTCTATCCCCTATGAAGGTTTGACACTGTAGTTATTCTGTACACATATGCATTGCATGTAGATTTGTTTTATAAATCAAAGAGTAAGATTTCTGACCCAGAACCAATTTTATTTTCTTTAGGAACTTTATTGCTTACATCAAGAAAGTAGGCAATAAGGAAATCCTTTGCTAGGCTTTTGTAAAAATTGCTCACTTTTATATTAGAACCGGGGTTATTTCTTAACTTTAAAACTTTTGGCTTTAAGTATATGCCACAACATTTCGGCATTGTATCATTACCACAAATACTGTCAAAGTGCCTGCAAAGTCTGAACATTTGTGATTTACCTCAACAATCAGAAAGCCTTCCACCAATAAAATTTTAACCAATAAAAAGATCTTCGAGTTCATCTAATGATGCCGTTCAACACATTTTCACTTATAAAAAGACTATCTAATCTTTTCAATGAATAAATTTAGGATCTTAACCACTTCTACATATTCATGACTTCATGAATTTGAAGGCATGACTTAAATAATTCATCCACGATGAGACATTTTACACACCGTCTGAAGTTTCACAAAGAACTGTGCTGCTGTCTCCTTCACAGCTCGCACTCAGTTGCGATGGTGACGCTGTCTCGGCACTTGAAGCCTCACCCCCTGCACTCAGCAGTTTGAGGTCCCTTGCAACTGGAATGACGAAGGGCAGAGCTCTGTCTGCGAGGGCCCCGGTGATTTGCACTTGATGGAAGATGAAGCAGTCGCTATGGTCGCCAGGTTTGCATGTTTGCTTGCAAAGCTTATCATTGTACCCAACAGCTTTAATTTATATAGAGAAAAAGTAATTCATTTGGAGACTATTTCTAAATAGCCAAAAGATGTTTGGTGTGGTTTTAAATGTTCACTTATTTTTTTTTCCCTCTGGGATGAACAGGTAAACTTTGATTAAAAAAATACCCAAAGCTGTGGAAATCTAAAACAATGATACATGAATCTTTAAAGTTAGGTGTATGACATTATATCAACTAATATCTGAAAATTTAGATATGTATTTCTTTTCCCAAGTAATTTTGACTGTATCAGTTAGCTATGGTGAAGAGAAGTACGTCAAAATAATCAGTGGTTGCTATAGGAGACGTTAAATATTCTAGGAAATCAATACACCAGAAAGAAGATGAGAAGTGTTCAAGAAACTCATCATCAATATACAGATATCCATAGTGGCTTCATCAATCCAGTCAAATGTACACCGATTTTGCAAGTAAACTTAAAACCAAAAATCATCTCCACCACTGCTTCTAGTACTTGCTCTTTCCCTGCCCTTTAATCGAAGCATCTCCATGATGCTCCGGGCATAGACATCTCTCAAGTTAACACTGATATAGGAGTCAGTGGCAATGTTCTTGGTAAGCTTCTTGAGAGCTTCACGCTGTCTCACGGCTGCTTCCTTGAGTTTCAAGGTGAAGTAGCAAGCAGAGAAGCGATCATTAATAATGGCAATAGGCAAGGCCAAGACAAGGATTCCTGACAGGATACACATGAAGGCCACGATTTTGCCTGTGGTGGTGTCTGGCCTAATGTCCCCATATCCTACTGTAGTCATTGATGTTGTGGCCCACCACCATGCACAAGGAACACTTGTGAAGGTTGTGTCAGGAATGCTTTGCTCTGCAAAGTATTCTATGGTAGAAAATATAGAAATTCCTACAGATAGAAACAGGAGCAGTAGGCCAACTTCTTCATAGCACTGGGTGATTGTCATCCCAAGTGAGCGCAATCCTGCAAGAGAAGAGCAGCTGTCAGGCTCGAGCATCCTTCTGCTTTCCTTCTCTCCTTCCCCTCTCCCTTCTTGCAATCCACCCACAAACATGTTCTGCATAACTAATATGCTGAGCAATGTTCTGGAGATACAATGAAGACGTCATTATGACCTCTGTATTCGGGAAGCTTATAGTCTTGATGGTGGGGCCAGGTTTGAAGGATAAAGAGAAATGTAGCTACATTCATGAATTCACTTGGTAATTATTGAGTTTATGCTGTTTATGCTTTTATTTTTTTCATGTAAAAAATGAATCTGAAATATAGAGAGAGGTGTCTTATAGCAGTTTGTCATTTGATGGAATCAAAGTTTTTGGCAGGTATGTATGTGGAGCGCTCCTATAATCAAAGCTGCTTTCCAATGTATCATTTCAGTACGTCTTTTTTTTATCATCATTTTGATGTTGTTCTAATACATTTTTTCCTTTTTTTTTCTTACTCATGGTAAAGATTAGTGGAATGAGATGCTCCATAGAAAGGAGGGGTAGATTCCATGGCAATGAAGTGGAAAAGCAGGAGTACACTGGTGACAACACAGCCGTCAAATGTATACCCAGAACACACTCTTACCAGTGTACAGGAAGATTCTAGAGTTCCCAGAATACTTATTAAATTCCGGTCCTTATCTCCTTTAACCATAGGATAGCACTGGTTTCCTGTAAGAAGATACAACTGAGCAACATATTCTTTCATTGCCAAAGTTTTGAAGTTTTCTCTTCAAATTTTGAGATATTTTATTCTTATCATCACCTACTTTTTTAATATTTATTTATTTATTTATTTATTATGTATACAATATTCTGTCAGTGTGTGTGCCTGCAGGCCAGAAGAGGGCACCAGACCTCATTACATATGGTTGTGAGCCACCATGTGGTTGCCGGGAATTGAACTCAGGACCTTTGGGAGAGCAGACAGTTCTCTTAACCGCTGAGCCATCTCTCCAGCCCCATCATCACCTAGTTTTAAAGAACAATGTACATAAACTTGCGAGTTTAACTTCAAAAAAAAAAAAAAACCTCCAGAGTCACCTTGTAATACCTCATTAGAAAATTGTCTCTAATGCGTTGATATGGAATGACAGTTAAGAAATTATTTGACATACGTACAGTGTTTAGAACAACTGATTACACTTAAAGGTAAAATATCATCCATATAACTAAATTTAGTTACCCCTCAAAAGTACCACGTGACAGCTTTTGTCCCTGTTGTGTCATTTGGCAGATATGGAGTTTGACATTAACAGGGCTGGTGTACCTCGAACAAAGCTACAAACCCTGCATTTATACCAAGACTGTCAGGGATTCTAACCATTATTATACAACACCTCCCAATGAATGTTTCAAATATGTAAGAACTTATGATATTTGTGGCCATATTTTCTAAATGCTCTCCTTGACATAAAGCTATAAAGTATTCACGCATTCATCGTACACTTTAAATAAATTAAGGTTTTGCTAATACCTTTATACTTGCTTTAGAACTGAGAAAACTTTTGAGGAGGTGACACTGTTGAAATTACTATTATTATTTCGCTTTTTCTTTCTTTTGGGAAAAACGTAGCTCTCAGTGTTTTATAAATTGAATCCCGGGAAGAGTTTATAAATACTCAAAGAAAGCATCCCATTATCTGTGTCAGGAAACAAAGAATGTTACTTGTAAAAGTTCTTGGAAACCCCATCATCAGATCCCTGGTGTGTAAGGCTAGCTAGGAAAACACATGACTAGAATTTTGTAGGGTGAGTCTTAATTACAGAGAGGTAGAAAAAGAAATTGCAGGTTAATTTCTTCCTACATTAATAGGCAGGCGTAGCTACCATGACCCTTACTGCGGTCATGCAGAGGTGTATTTGTGGACATTGATGGCAGCATCCTTTGTAAATACACTTGTTTGTGTGTACATACATTTGTATTATATTATTATGCATACTGCCCAATCTTTCTCAAAAATACATATGACTTCCAAATTATGTAGCTCAAAACTAATTGCATACACATTAAAGTGCAAGATCCAGAAAGTAGTACATATACTAAAATTTTACCTTAGGACAGGTGGGGTTGAGAATTTACATTTGAACAAACTCATGGGAATATTCTGTTTTCTTTAAAATTATGCCTGTAATAACCCAACAATATTCAGTAGTCACAAAACCAACTACTGAGCACCATTAATTTCAGATCATAAAGAATTCTCTTTAATTGCTCTAAATTTAATTTAATTTCCATTGGCATTGGTTGTAATTTTCAAGGGCAAGTTAATGTGTGTGTGTGTGTGTGTGTGTGTGTGTGTGTGTGTGTGTGGTGTGAGAAGAAAGAGAGAGAGAGGTGTATTTTTTCTAGGGAATGCTCATTTGATTTTTCAAAGTTTAAGAAAATTCTCAAATACCAAGTAAGGCATTTAGTTACTAATTTTTTTCTTCCAAAGCAAATAATCCTATTTTTTTTAATAAAAAACTAGAGGAAGGCCATCAAAACCTGGCCATCTCTTGTCTGCAGTGACTAAGAAAGTCTCTTCTCTCCAGTCAAGAACAAAATTCTATATATTTATTTTTTTTGGAAATAGAAAACAAAATAACTTATGGCATATATATATAGTATATAATTTATTTGTATGCCATTTATGTATGCTTCATGTTTGACCTTTGAGAAGAATGTCTTAATGTATATATGTATCTATATGGCATTGTATTATATTAAACTGAAGGTAAAAGATGACCAGATTGTTCCACAATCCTTGTAGACAGAAAGTCTGTGAGAGATAGCTGTGTACCTTGAAGATTTTGCTTTCTAGTACTTTTTAAGAGTGAGGGGTGGATAAGAATGGAAGGTGGTGATGTTCTCATTTACATAATTTCTTTTGTTTGTTTGACTATTTTGGGGGAGGGTTTCAAGATGGGCTTTCTCATTACAACAGTCTTGACTGTCCTGTAACTCACTTTGTAGACCAAGTTGGCCACGAACTCACAGAGATCTGCCTGAAGCAAAGAGAAATGAAATATGAATACCTGTAGAATGCCTTCCCAGTTTCAGCATGCGCAGAGCCCTGAGGAGCCTCAAAACCTGGACCAAACGCCCCACGTTTTCCAGCTCCTGTGTGGTGTGGCTGCCACTCAGACTTTCTACCAGAAGAGTTATGTAGAAGGGCAAGATCGCAAGGAGGTCTATGATGTTCGGCACCTTCCTCAGGAAGCGGCACCTGTCCTTCACACACAGGAAACGCAGGAGGAATTCCCCGGTGAACCAGCTTATACACACGTATTCCAAGATCTCCAACAGCTGGAGGTTGAGCCAACTTAGCTCAGCTGACATCAGGGCCATGTTGACGATGGACACTGCCACAAAAATGATGGAGATTACTCCGAAGATCCTGGCTGCTGTGGAAGACCCAGGTTTCTCCAGGATATCCCAGAGCTTTTGGCGGACAGTGGGACAAGGTCCTTGTGAGAAGTCCTGCTCACTCTCATGTTGGCTCTCCTGGTCATCCGTGTCCTTCTTAAAGTCAAGCGTCTCACTCAGCTCCTTTCTCCTGAAGTATCTTTCAGGGAAGACAACTTTGTGATTAATTTAAAAAAAAAAAAACACATATAGAAAGACAAAAGAATTAAGTTTGACAGAGAGGTCACACTTACACAGGGATAAAAATATAGAAATATATATTCATATTTTATCCAGGGTGGTCCCTGCCAGATTTCCCGTTTTGTAAATGACAGTTTCTTAGTAGAAATTTATGCAAATAGGATTTATTCATAACCAATTTTGGATTAATGAATTTTTGTGACTTAATTTTTGGTGACAAGAACATCTGTTTGCCACTGGAACATTTGTGTGTATAAAAGAAAAATATCCCTGAAGGAGTAATAATAGTCACAGGTCAACAGGAAGTCACTGTCAGAGCCTATATCTTTAAAGGCCAGAGGAGGTCCTTCAAGCAAGTTTTTCACAGATAAATTCTGATTTGATGGCAATAAACCGAAATCTTTCATTCCTATGTATCATTTGAAGCATTTTTTTTTTCTGACTCAGCTAAATTAATTACCAGATACTTACTTAAAGCCTGATTAGCCTGGGCTTTCACAAGAAATCAGAATGTTAATTTCTGGAAGAAACGGTACAAGAAGTTTCTTTGCTGTTGTTTCTGTTTTTGCCTTTAACGTTCAACGCACAAGTTGACTTTAGGATTGACTTTTAGTCTTATGCAAACCCCTTAGCCTCCAGTCAAGAGGCAGACAGACCTATTGACAAGGCTCTGGAGTAGGCAAGTTTACACAAAGCCTCAAGCCTTCGCCTGTGCTTTCTTCTTAGCCCGACTCCTGACTTCCCACCCAGCTGCCGCGCCCTGCCCTGTGGGTACCTGTCCCTGCAGCAGGAGTCGATGCTGAGTTCGTCGATGCCCCAATACTGGATCTCCTGAAGAAAGGAGAGAGCGCACAGCTGCTCCATGACGTGCAGGCGACCAGTGCGGTAATAGTGCAGGACATAGCGGAATGCCTGTGAGCTCCGGTCGAAGAAGTACTCGTTGTCCACAGGGTTGGCATCATCACAAAGCTCCAGGGGGCTGGGAGCCGCAGCCAGGGCTCCTAGGCGGCGGTAGGAGGCCACCACCACGGCCAGTTTGCCCAGCCGCGTGTGCGGGAAGCAGGACAGAGCCTGCTGCGAGAGCACGAAGCGGCTGCCGCCCACGTTGACCGTGAGGCAGTCCCCCAGAGCCAAGGGTTCCCCTTCGCCCTCGCTGCAGAATACGCTGGAGTCCAGCGAGGTCAGCGAGCCGCTGTCCAGCGACGAGGAATCTAGCAGCGGCCGGTTGCGGGGTGACAGATCCATCCCGACCACCTGAGTCTGAGGGCACCACCAAGTTGGGAAGGCTCTGGATCAACGCTCGGATTCCCGCGAGGGCGGTGGCACGGCCCCTCCTGGCGACAGGGATCTCCCAGGCTCCCGAGGGAGAGGCCTCCCACTTGCGCACCCCGACTCTCTCCACCCCCCAGCTTGATGGCTGGTGTCGCTAGGGAGCTGCGAGTGCGCGGTAGAGCGAGGAGGCTGGGAGAGCAAGAGTGGTCGCGCGCGCAGAGGGAGCCCTTGGTCATGCAATCAGGTGTCGTCCAGGAAGGAAACAGCCAGGACACAAGCTATGTCCCGGTGGCGGTGGCTCTTCCTAGATACAGGCACAGCCTTCTTTCAACTTCGTAATTGAGACCCCACACTGTGTATGGATAGTATAGCTGGCGATTCTGATGGAGGAGCTGGCAGGGGGGCGACGCGAAGATCTGGAGGGCCGAAGCAGAGAGGAGGACTCTGTCAGGTGCCTGGGAAGCGGGATGGTGACCCTCGCTTTTATCCAGTTGCAGGCGAAAAGTTGTGAAACTGGTGGCGACAGCAGGATCTGAGTTCTAACTCTAGGATTTATAACGTCCCTCTTCTATTGCAAGGGGTTCACTCTGTGATGTTCTCTAGAGCTGTGAACACGTGGGGGGGGCATGTCTGGGGTGCCCGACTCAAGATTTCCTCCCACTTCTCTCTGGTTCCCATCTGTCTTTCATGCTAGATGTTCTTCCCTCCTCCCTTAGGTTTTGAGCTCCTACTTCAATAAAAAGGCTAGTTATTATTTTTGTTTTTTAGTTGAAGTTCCAGTGGGCAGTGGGTCATTATGAACTGAGGGGCTCCAGTCTGCTGGGTGCCCTTGAGCACGGAGAACACTGCACACTTCTTAAGTTTTCTCAGAAGAGTCATTCTGGGCGCATTCTCCAACACAAAGGCGAGCTCTCACTTAAGGAAAAGGAGGAAGGCAGAAAGACAAGGAATAGAACAAGCGTGGGCTGAGGCGAGGGTTTAAATAACAGCGACCCCACGGTTAAAGGAGAAGCCAAGTTCAAGAGAGCAGGTGAGATCAGCTGAGTGCCTACTGGCCCCTTAGAGCAGTCCCCCCCCCCCCCCGCGCCCGCCAACCTGTTGGACCCAGGGCCTGGTAGAGTAGGGAAGGAAGGACAGTGACTCACCTGTAACTTCTGGCACACCTGGGAGTTGTTCAGCCAGTATAGCTGGTAATGTAACCTTCTTTAGTCCTTCTGGTCTACGTCTACACTTGAGAATTCTGACTTCACCATCCAGGAAGGGAAGCTGCACAGGGCTCAGATCATAGCTTGCATTTGCTGCTTCACTCTGCCTGCACCAGCATCCTGGCTCCTGGCCTCAGGATTCTGCTGAGAGTTACACCCCTGCCCTTGTGCAGGGCTCCGCTGGAACCTGCACCCCCGAGGTGGTCAGTTCCTTAAAGAAGAATAGAAGGTGAGGAAGGAGGGAGACTAGTCCCAGGGAGGAAAGGCGTGCTCACTGACGCTGAATATTGCACCTATCTGAGGATGCTTCAAGAATCGTTGTATTTGATTTTCATTCCTCACCATCTGTGTCTATAAAATGTTCCAACGTCTCCAAACTGGTGAAGGGCTGTAAAGCAGGGTTAGGACAGTTATATTCTACTTCCCAAACATGGATAAGGATTTATCATTATATCTAACAACCAGTTATGCTCAGTATTTTCCAGTATTCGCTAGGGAATGTGAACCAGTCTCTCTCTCTCTCTCTCTCTCTCTCTCTCTCTCTCTCTCTCTCTCTCTCTCTCTCTCTCTTCATTATTATTTATTTTGTGGACCTGAGTGCCTCAGCAAGACATCCAGTTTTAATAAAGAAGACTAAACATTTACTGGCAGCTTATTTTATACCATGACATTTTGTAGACTCTCTACCAGGGCCACATCTTGTTTAGTCCTAACAACACAATGAGATACCCATGTACTCATTAATTGAAGAAGAAATGGAGACAGGGAGGTTGAGTGTTTCAATACATATTCAAGCATAGCCCTAAATGGGCTGCCTCTGGAAGTTAAATGTGGAGATGATGTTTTTTTTTGTTGCTTTTCATATAAATTGAAGTTGGATGATTTTTTGCTTTATGTTTCCAATGAAGAGCCAGCATTCACGATGTCCTGGGCCTTATTTTAAGTGCTTAACAGATGCTGGGAAGGAAACGGGTAGAATTCCTTTTTGTGACTCTTTCAGCTAACCAGTGAGCAAAATTGAACACATTCTTTTAACGCTGGTATTTCTAGGTGATGGTTCTATTAGTAGCTCTCGCTTTGGTTAACTTTTACCTCTCTAAAGAGCTCTTTCAAGCAGAAAATACGCAGACTGATTATCCCAGGAAGCATTATCATTTATGTTTAGATACTGTGTTGTTGGTCCTTTTATACTGAGGATAAAATTCATCTCAATCATAGATGAGTTAGGTACTGAGAGAGCAAAAGGTTCACAGCTCTGTTAAGCCATATGGTCAGTAGTTAAGGTCTACACTAACTTCACAGATCGTAGTAAGGAAACAGGTAAATTTTTACAGAATTACTTTAGGTAAGGAAGGGGAGAAGGCTTTTGGGTGGCACTGCCAGATCCCTGACCCTCAGCTGTGATGAGTGGTGTTCTATGGAAGGAATTATAATAATAACAACAGCCATCTTTGGGAGTATGAGGCTGTGGTTCTGTGGATAAGAACTTTTGTTGTGCAACAACAAGGACCTGAGTTTAAATTTCTAGAACCCATATAAAAACCCGTGTGGTGGCCTGTTTTCAACTCCAGTGCTATACAGGGGCAAAGAAATGAAGATGGTTTTTGGAGCTCAGTGGACTCCAGTGTAAATCTGGGTTCAATAGATCTCTCTCAAGGGAATAATAAGCTGAAGGGTGATAGAGCAGGACACACCCCAAGCTCTTTTCTGGTCTTTTGTCTGTGCAGGCACATGAACAAACACACATAAGCATATACATCACATATATGCTACCGATACACACATATGAATTGTGACTTTTTAAGCGTAAAGCCCTTTGCTTAAAATGTATCTGAATTCTTAAAGTGCTCATATAGACTAGCGTTGTCATCATGACATACTTCAAATTGTCTCTTTAGTGACAATTGTGAAAATAAATGTTAAAATTTATTAATTAATAAATGTTGAAAGTTTTATACTACCATAAAATAAAATCATTTTTTTGATTTTGAAAAATAATATTATTCATATTATTCTTTACTCAGTTTATCTGGAATCCTTTTTGGGGGATAGACTATGATATTTCTGTGAAATTACTCTTGATAGTAATGTTTCAAAATAATGATAGCACACAGACATGACCTTAAATCTTTGAAGTTTTATTTAAGAAAATATATATTCACTATTAATTTATATCCCAAACATTTTTTTGTTAGATTTTTTTCTTTAAAAAAATATCAATCCAAATTCCTACTCCTTCCCCTCCTCCCATTCCCTCCATCTACCCTCTGATGCCACCCCCTCCAATCCTAAGAGAGGGAAAGGCACCTTGCCCTGTAGAAAGTTCATGGCCTTCCCCACTACATCTAGGCTGAGCAGGGTATATATCCAAAGAGAATAGGATCCCCAAAAGCCAGTAAATGCAGCAGAGACAAATCCCAGTGTCACTGCCAGTGGCCCCTCAGTCTATCTCAGCCATACAGCTGTCAACCACATTCAGAGGGACTAACTAGCTTGGTCCTATGCTTGTTTTTTCCCAGTTCAGCTGGAGTTGGTGAGCTCCCATTAGCTCAGGTAAACTGTTTCAGCTGATGAACCCTTCATGGTCTTGACCTCTTTGCTCATATTCTCATTCCTTCTACTCTTCAAATGAACCTTGGGAGCTCAGTCTAGTACTCCGATATAGGACTCTGCCTCTGTTTCCATCTGTTGCTGGATGAAGGTACTATGGTGATATTTAAGACAATCATCAATCTGAATACAGGGCAATGCCAGTTTGAGCACCCTCTCCACTATTGCCTATAATCCACTAGGATGGCCCCAGCTAAGACCCTGTATCCCAAATCTTTTTTATAATTAGATAAGTTTTTATAATTAGATAAGGTGATTTGATGAGGAAGTAGTTTGAATAAACAGCTTAAAAGAATTTAACTTAGGAAAATTCTACTTTTTGATTCTTACCCCCATCAATATAGGCTCATGTGTTTGCATACAATTCTCTTAAATTTAATTATTCATTAACAAAGGAGACGGCATTTCATGTGGTGCGGGCATCACTTTGCTGTTGCTTTCTCGTGGGTTGACGGTCAGGTGAGTCAGTTGCGTGGATATTTAAGAATGCCTTGGCGTATGGATGAGATGATTTTGCTCCCTTCCTCCTCAGCACTGGGATGTGTTCAAAGGGAATAGAATCTGCTGACTTCTATGTATTCATCTTTCATGTGCCTTCTAGGTGCTTGGAATAAATCCTCCCAACTGTATGACAGCCCACTCTAAGGCAGAATTTAGCTTAATGTGGGCTTGTTCTGGATTCCTGCCAAGGGGAGGCAATTATCTTTGGAAGTACCCAGGAGCTCGTTTTCATAGCCTCGTCTGCTACAGAGATAGCAGAATGCACTGACAATGGTGGCGATGACAAGGCTATCATGATACGCATAGCTACTACCTTAATGTGTTCAGTTCATGTTCTGTCTTCTATTGACTGCACAGCCTTAACAAGTTGCCTCGTTTTCCTCGTCTGTTAAACAGGAGCCGGGAGTGTACTTTATGCTACTGTTTTCAAATTAAATGAGATAAAATGCTTCCTGTAGTTCCATTTTTTTCTTCTTGTTTTTATGAAAGTTTTTAAAATACATTTTTTTATTTTTTCTAATCATAATATTATTGTATTATTTTATCCTCCCCTTCTCTCTAAAACCTCCTGTGTACCCACATTTTCAATAGTTTAGGAGTTTTTTTTCTAATATCTATCCTTTATATGTCAGTAAGTATTTACTATGTGATAGGCACCACACTAAGAACTTGACATCTTGCATCACTATTTTACCACAGAACCTTTCAGAACAGATAATTGTATATGTTACAGATATAAAAGAAAGAGACCATTAAAATAATTTCCCATGTGTCGCATAGACTGATGATATTGATTTGACTTTGTTTGTTCAATTGAAAGCTTGTAGTATTTGAAAAGGCATGCTATAAAATGACACCTTAATAAGCAGGAATCAGTGGGAATCTCTTTACAAACAATTTTAAAAGGAAATATTTACTTTTATGCTCCACACAAGTAAGACATTGACCATGTCTTATAGATAACGGCCAAAATAGTGCCTGTTAATTTCACAGCTTAATAATGGACTTTTCCCCTCTAAACAGGCTAGATGGAAAAGCCTGATTGGCCATTTTATGATTTTCTTTACGGCACTATGATCTTCAGAAGACATACATCAAATTTTTCTGGATTATCCAGAACGTGTCGAGTAGGCACTTACTCTTCACTGATTAACTTCTGTAATTACCCCTAAATTAAACTTTTATAAACAAGATTTAGAAGTTGTGGTGCAGAAGCAGTACAAGTGCTGTGCCCCTCATACTCATGAGCTGTTAATTGAACCCAACGTTGAGCTTCAGTATTCCAATTAAGATCTTAAAATTCCCTTTCGCTTATCCTCCTCTTCCTTCCCCTGTTCTTTCTTCCATTTTCCCTCCTCCTCCTTTTGAAATAGGATTTCTCTGTGTAGCTCTCCTGTGCCAAAACTTGCTCTGTAGACCAGACTGGTATCAAGCTCAGAGGTCTGCTAGGAGTTAGGTCATCCTCCTGTAAGTAAATGCAAGTGTATGGACAACACAAATTAGGCATTTTCTTTTCTTTTGGGGAGGGATGTTCATAAGTGTGGGGGCAGACCTGTGATGACTGGGAAGTGTGATCAGAGTGCATGATGGGAGATTCCTAAGTAGTCAATAAAAATAATATGTTAGAAAAAGCCTTTTACTCAGCTTTTTTGAATTCTCTTTCTCTGTTGAAAGATCAAGAACCATTAAGAACTGTACTTCTCTTGAATGTATGTAGTTTATTGATATTAATAGTAAAATTTTATGTAGTCTATCTATTCCTTATTTAATCTAATATTTTATCTCATTATCAAGGAACTCAGCAAAGTTAAAATTTCACCCAGGAATTATAAGAAACATCTGCACTCTCTTATATTATGAAGGTTTTCTCATACTGTGTTTCTTTTGTTTCCCCGCAGGCTACTCATAGTTGAGTGGTTTATTGGCTGGCAATTATCCTTAGAAATTTATTTCTATAACCTGATGTTAGAGTCATAAACACTATATATGTATATATTTTTGTGTGCCATATATTTTATGTTTCACACACATTATATGCAGTACTATAGATACATGCAACATAAACACTAGAAATTGACAATACAGTGATGTTTAGAGTGACTACTAAGTAGAGCACGTTGTCATTACTTTGTGCAAGAGCTAGTAGGAAATCAGAAGAAACATATGAATCAATAGAGATACATGAAGATATATAAAGAGACATGAAATTCCTTCTTTAAAAATGGGTATTTGTTGTGGTCTAGTGTTCTCTTAGATAACATCTTCACAGAATTTGAACATGATATAATTAAATAAAATATCAAGTAACTTTTTAGGTGCATATACTGAAATATATGGCTAAATGTTTTTGTTAACTGCATATGACACTATTTTGAATAACTTATTTTAATATCTAAGAGCATTATCTTATTTTTAGCCCATAGAATTTTGTTAAGTAAATTGCACAGAAATGGAATGGTCACAGTTTTCTATATATTCAGTCAGTGCCTTTTACACTCAGCTCTGTATTCCACATTTTTGTGTCTTCTCACTGTAACAAAGAATGGAAATATGGAGTTGGTAAGGTTTAATTATCTTTATTTTTTTTGAAATTATAATTGTATCTCTTACCTAGTCTTTCCCCTTTCCTCCATCAAACCTTCCCAAACCTTCCTTGCTCTCTTTCAAATTTATGGTCCCCTTTTTATTAATTGTTGTTACATGCATGTAAATATTCATTTATGTGTGTGTATTTCTAAATATAACCTTCTCTGTTTGTATAATGTTCCTTCTATGTATGTTTTCATGGTTGACCTTTTGGTATTAGATAAGCAGTTGGTGTGCTCTTCCCTGTAGAAGAATATTCTTTCTGATTGCAGCATTACTTAGTTGCCTTTAGTTCTTTGTGATTGGTTGACGTCTTGTGGTCTTTCTCCTGTCCACGTTGGCCTATTTATTAGTGTCCTTGCTTACCTCATGTGCAGTAGTCATGGCCTGAGACTTCATGAATGTAGCCTCTTAAAATACTAGGAGGCAGTCTCAGAGCAAACTCTGTGATCTACTCGCCCTAACAATCCTTCTACTCCATTTTCCAAAATGTTCCTAGAGCCTTTGGTACATTTTTGAGACAAGATCTTACACTCTAGTCCAAATTTATTTCCAGCTCAAAGTAATCCTCCTGCTTCAGCCTCCCAAATGCTAGAGTTTCAGGCATGAGTAACAATGATCAGCACATACTAATATACTAATCTTATTGATTTAGAAATCAAGCAAACAAGGAAGAAAGGAAGAAAGAAAGAAAGAAAGAATGAAAGAGAAAAATTTGGGGTGAATTCATTTGTTCCAGTATATATTTTCTCTACACAGTAGAGAAAATTGTAATGGTAGCAACTGAATGTATAATTTGTCATTCTTCCAACATGGGAAACACAAGGAGCCATATGGCCTCCCTCACCATTGCATCTGATTGACATCTCAGTTTTAGACATGGCCTCACAGTTCTCCCACAAACAGATTTCCCGGAAATCTAAAAGAGTAGGAATCCAGGGGGAAGTCAACGCATTACAAATTTGTCATATCTGTTCTCATCTTTGTTTGATCAAATTTATCTTCTTTAGTAAGCAGCTGAAGATGGTTTATTTTTATAATAGCAGACAGCTTTATTATGGCTTAAAATAAAAAATCATGGACATGAAGGCAAGGACCCCCTTCTCCCCAAATCTGTCAGTGACAAATAGCTCAGGAGTGAGACAGAAGGCCTCTTGAACCCTTTTAAGAATGTGCATTTATCTGCGGATACCCTAGTTTTTACAGACCTAGCACAGTGATCGAAAGCTGTTACTTTGTGATTACAATGACTTTTTTTCCCCTAGGAAATGGTTTCACAAAGCTTATACAACGGTTTAGGGTAAAAATAAATGGTTTGTGAAAAAACGGAAACTTATTAATCCAGGAAAGCCACTGGTGGGATTGTGTAAGTGTGTGTGCATGTGTGTGTGTATGCATAGGTGTATGTTTGTGTGTGTTATGATTGAAAGCAACATTAGAGAGGGTATAGTGGAGAGAATAATTATATAAATGTCCCTTTTCTAAATATTGCGAAATATTGTCAAAGAATAAGCAATGAAAATGCGACTTTCAACCCATCTGTTAAAGAGTGCAAATAAATAGTAATTTTGAAATTAATTTAGGAAATTGTTAATTTTGTAAGATTGTTGGGAGCCACGCAGCCTAATTTCAGATGAGTATATGATTACCTGTCCACTAGGGTTCCATGGGGCAAGGCACCTGTGCAAGTAGACTCTAATTTGTCAAGGACTAGTAGTTCCATGGTTCATGCAGCTTTCAGGCTCTCTTCTCTCTCATTATACAGGTAATTCGTTGTGTGATTTTTCGTTTTACTTTGTCGGTCACACATGCAACAGCTGTATGTAATTTTCCTTGGAAATTCTGTTCCTTTTAAAATATTCCCTAAGATTCAACATGGGGCTAATGTTTTTCAAATCTCTTATCTAGAATTACCTAACTACCACTCCTAATCCTGGGAGAGACAGATAGGTACCTATGAGAAAACAACAGTTGGAACATTAACCATGTCTCTCTAATAGTTCCGGAAAGGAAGGTAGGGCATGCATGTACAGAATAAGGAAAAAGCCTCAGGAATACACATAGTGCCAATTGTTGAGAGTAAATTCCCTGGGCACCAATCATATAGAATTAATAAAAGGATCTAGTATATTCTGATGGGAATAATGCAATAGAAAACATGGGATGGATAGATCCATCTTTGCCATATATAGCAATACTGGCGGAAGAAGTTACGGTATAGTGAGATGGGAAAAGAGTGCTCTGTCAAAGTCTGCCTTTTACAGAGAGATTGAGACATGAAACCCTCTTGTAGAAAAGGGAACTGTATAAAAATATGCCTCACAGACATGAACTAGTAGTCTGGGTTTGAATATTGTTGTCCTTAAAGCACTGTGCTCATGTCTATTACTTTTTAACTTTGTAGCCACAGAGGGCCTAGTTTGGTCCTATGCAGGCTCCCCTGCGATCAGTCTGGAATCAGTATGATCCCACTGACTCAGGTCAGCTCTTTCTGTGGGTATCCCCATTATTGACTTGACCTCTTTGCTTATATTATTGCTCCTCCCTCTCTTTGACTGGTGTCTGGAAGCGTGGACTAGTGCTTAGCTGTGGATCTCTGCATCTGCTTCCATCAGTCGCTGGATGAAGGTTCTATGATGACAATTAAGGTAGTCATCAATCTGATTACAGAGAAAGGCCAGCTCAGGCACCCTTTTCACTATTGCTTTGGGTCTTAGCTGAGGTCATCCTTAGGGATTCCTGGAAATTTCCCTAATGCCAGGATTTATGCTCTCTCAATAATAGCTCTCTCAATCAAAATATCTCTTTTCTTGCTCTCCCTCTCTGTTCTTTCCCCATATCAACCATCCTGCACACTCATGCCACAAGGACATTTGCTCAATTGTGTTCTTAGCAGCATTATTCATAATAGCTGGAACCTGGAAACAACCCAGATGCCCTTCTACGTAAGAATGGATAAAGAAAATGTGATACATTTACACAATGAAATACTACTCAGCAGTTAAAAACAATGGGTTATTGAAATTTTCAGGCAAATGTATGGAACTAGAAGAAACCATCCTAAGTGAGGTAAGCCAGACCCAGAAAGACAAACATGCTATGTACTCACTTACAAGTGGATATTAGATACAAAACAAAGGTTAACCAGCCTATAGCCTATGACCCTAGGGAAGCTAGGTAACAAGAAGAACTCTAAGAATGACATACATGGAACCCCTGAGAAGGGGAAATAGACAAGATCTCCTGAGATAATTGGAAGCAGGGGTAGGGGTAGGGGTAAGGGAGAATGCAAGGGAATGTTGAGGGTAGAAGGGGAGGGAGGAGGAGAACATGATGTATTTCTTAAAGTAAAAAAAAAAGAAGCCAATAATAAAACTGTTCATGTAACCCTGGTAAGAAATATAACTTTGTTTAAGTATAAAAATAAAGGTGGCTTGAGCCATTCAGGGTCATTTGTGTGCAATCAACTTGGTGGTCAGAAGTTTTCCTTGCCTCAATGCTCCTTTCCTGTCTCGGGGCCTGACCCTAGCGTAAGATGAACAAGACTTAGAATGCATCAAGAGAGCTATATCAGTACCATCTAGGCACAGGGAAAAAACAATGTGTAGGAACAACTGAAACTTACAACTGTCACAAATATTTCAAAGACTAGGGATAGCACAGCACACTTTGAGAATTCTACCCCAGGGTTATATGTAGGTTTACAGCTGAAAGAGTAAGCATCTGTGTTTACATCTGGTCAGGAATTAAGCAAGTGTGGGAATTTTCAATGTTTTTTAGTAAGGTTTCAGTTGCATGTCTTTTGCACTGCTTGTGACTTAGATGCCTATAAACATGTGAAAGTGAACACATTTTACTCATGCAGGGGAATGTAATTAGTAGATCCCTAGTTCATCCCTGATTTCTTCTAAATTCCTTCACCATACAAACTCGTTCTTTATTGTGGAGCCCGGGGTGTGGGGAGTTGGAGAGATGACTCAGAGGTTGAGAACACATATTGCTCTTGTAGAGAACCCGTGTGTGATTCCTAGCACAAATGGCAACTAGAAACCTTCTGGAGTTACAGGGAATCCAATTCCCTCTTGCCTCCGTGGACAATGCCTTCATGCAGTGCACAGCCTTATGTGCAGGTAGGATACTCATACACATAAAATAAAAATGTTTAAAAATAGTTTTTGTGGACTCTGGGATTAAGCCTAGTATTTGAACATACTGGGAAAGTATTGTATGACTCTGTTACAAACTCGGCCCTCTTTTACTTTGAGACCAGGCATCTCCCGCTTTCCCAGACTGTCCTTGATCTTACTGTGGTGTTCTGAATGAGAAATGTTCCCCATAGGCTTGGGTATTTGAACACTAGTTTCCTGGTAGATGGCACTGTTTGGCGGATTTTAGGAGGTCTTGTTAGATGCCACCGAGGGTAAGCTTTGAGGGTAAATAGTGTTGTCTAATTCCAGCTTCCCTCTATCTTTCATGCTTCAAATGGATACTGTGACATCTTCACAAGCTCATATAAAATTTAAGCTCCGATAAACTCCTTTAAATATGTTGTCTAGGTCATGGTGTTTTACCATAGCAGTAGAAAAGTAACTATGACACTAACTGCAGTCCAGAGAGGCCTTGAGTTTATGATCCGCTTCCAGAGCAAACTGGGGTTATAGATTTGTATCTGTAGGCTTGCGTAAACCTTTCTATTAGTACAGCTGGGAAAACTAAATCTACTGCAGTGAGTTAGTTAAACCTTTTTGTATAATGCATGGGAAATTTGTCCAGTTTGGACACAAAATGTCCAGTTTGTCAATTTTATGCAGTCTTTGACCTTTCTAAAAATTCCCAGGTTATAATGAAGGCAAAATTATTCTATTTCTTCTAAGATATGTGACTATTTTACTGGCTAGTAGCAGGGATTCCTGAACTAATGATGACAATGATTGGTCCACATCCCTTTCTATTTAGGCTATAACAGCTTTACCACATTTTCCCATCTTCTCATCTTTGTCTCTCCTCATCGTAGAAGAGGGGGCTCTAACTTATCTTTCTCAGATTTACCTGTAATCAGCCACTGTACTGCAGCAAAATAATCATAGCTCCACGTTGGCAGTGACTCACCATGGAGCACCTGTTCCAACTTGAAGCTTTTCACTAATACGTATGGAAGCAACAACTCCTATATTACTGTGTAGGCAGAGATTGCTTTTTCATTTCTGGCTGCCCACACTTGAAATTATTTCACAGAAACTATTAATTAAATTATTGCTTGGTTAATAGCTTAGGTGTCTTTCTGGTTAGCTTTTATATCTTAAATTAACCCATTTCTATTCATTTCTGCCTCACCACTAAGTCTGTCTCCTCCAGTGGCTACATAGCATCTCTCTGACTCTGCTTTCTTTCTTCCAGCTATCAGATTAGTTTTATCCACCTTTATCTTAGGCAAAAGCAGCTTCTTTATTAACCAATGATAAAAAACATAATCACAGCATACAGAAGGAAATCCCACATTAGCTCTCCTTTTCTGTCTAAATAAAAAGAAAGGTTTTAGCTTTAACATAGAAAAACTACATATAATAAAATAGGTACCAAGCAAGAATTATAGTTAAAATATTTACACCTATTTCATCTTTTATCATAACTAAGAAAAACTATAACTTTCTGTTCTCCAACTTCGTCAAAGACCACAGAAGAAGAGAACATTACCTAAGTTAACAGTCATAGCGTACAAAGGGGAATCCCACACCATTACTGTCTACCCTGTAGCATGCAACACCTGACCGTACGCCACACATTTCCTTTCTCCTTGTTTCTACTTCTGGTTTCTCTAGGCTCTACCATGACATTTAAGCAATTTGCATCATATAACACTCATTTCTACCTAAAAGTCTTCAAACCCTCTTTAACTGCATACAGAATAAAATCTAAATGTCTTTGCATGACCGGCAAGTCTTCCGCCCTTTCCAGTGACTTCTCCCACATCTCATTTGTGCGTACACAGACTGCATCTCCAACTGCTGTTGCCCGTCTTCTATGTCTTCCTTAGCATCAGTGTGGGGCGAGGAGTGTGGGCTTGCAGCTCTTTATACTCACCAGTCTCCAGTAGAGCCATGTGCAGCCTCAGGACAGTGGTCTCATTTCTTATTATACACCACTTTATTCTCAGGGACAAATTTAGGGTTTAATACATAACTTACATCTAACAAATGTTTACTAGTTGTGTAAACATATATTATCTTACCATGATACTGTAAAATATAAAAAGTTCCCAAGCTCTAAATTAGAAATACATTCATGTATAAATAAAAATGTTTGTGTTATTCAAGTTTCTATACGTTTCCTATAAATTAAAACTTGAGCTGATACTGTTGCCTTCTTGTAGATGGATTGATATTAGGACTGATTTCAGGGTATCCTTCTAGAATACTTTTTTAAAGATGTGACATATTATCTCTGTCTGGTAATACTGGCTTGGATGATACCTATGAGTTCTAGACACAGGTTTTATACGTCCTGTTTCCAGGGAGAATATACTGAGGTTAATCTTCTTTGTCTTTTTTTTAACCTTTTATGGAAAAATATATTTTTCCTCATATAATATGCCCTGATTGTGGTTTTCCCTCTCTCTACTCCTCCAAGTTTCCACCCATCTTTCTTTCCAGATGGATCAACTCCCTTTCTGTCTCTTTTAAGGAAACAAACAAATAAGATAAAGTAAAATATAATATAATAAGAAAATCTAACATAAAATATAAAAAATAACCAAATTTAACACATTGCAATTGAAAAAAAACCCAAAGAAACAGAAGAAAAACTTCTAAAAGAAGGCACAAGACTAAGAGACCCACTCATTCACAGTCAGGAATCCCATAAGAACACTAAGCTGGAAGCCAAAATAAGTATGTAGAGGACCCGAGGCAGAGTCATTCAGGCCCTGTGCATGCTGCCTCTGTCTCTGTAAGTTTATATGAACTTTGACGACATTGGATTTTAGGGCCTTCTCTTTGTATTCTCCATCCTCTCTGGCTCTTAAGTTCATTCTGCCTTCTTCTCTTGAGGGTTCCCTGAGATCTAAGGGAAAGAATTTGATGGCTACATCCTGTGCAAGGCAGAGTATTGCTTTCACATACTGAAAAAAAAAAACGATTTGTGTTTGGTGGAAGAGTTATTCAACACCTTAAACATGTATTCAGTTAAGTGGTGTGTGTGTGTGTGTGTGTGTGTGTGTGTGTGTGTATGTGCGCGCATGTGTTTAGGCTTACATGAGTTTATGTGTGTCATGTGCATGCTCGAGTCTTTGGAGGCCAGAAGAGTGCATCAGATTCCTGAAATAGAAGTTATACACAGTTGTGACCAATCATTTTGGTGCTGGGAAACAAACCAGCATTTTGTGCAAGAGTAGCAAGGGCTTTTAACCACTGAGCTTTCTTACTGGGCTCTAAATTTAACACTTTGACCTAGTCAATCAGTTACCCAGATACTTACTGGGATTGTGCTAGATCATCAAATACAGTCCTTTACTTTTAGTTGAGTTGAATTTTGGCATGTCTTTTCTGATTAATGTCAGTGGACCATTAATAAATAGCCATCTACTTCTTAGTTTTGTGTTGAGCATGGTATGTTCCTGGCATAGGGCTCTTTACTATGAAATGTTCTTTATTTCCCATGAGAGGAAAAATCGCCATCCATAGATATATTTGACACATGCACTTTAGAATATAAATGATTTTACTGTTCACATACTGTTCTAGGGTAACATTAAAATTATTATCATGTGAGAACCATGGACATAAGCTATTTTCTATTTTTTTCTACTTTATGTGGTGTACCCCACTCAATTCTTGCAACCATATGTTGTGGTTACAATAAAAAATAGACACCTACGATCATGTATCTGAACACTCAGTTCCAAGATAGTGGTGTTGCTTCAAAAAGTTATGTAATGTTTTATTTTTAATTAATTAATTAAGTAATTTTTGTTTTCTCTTTTTCAATTTTTTTTTACTAAAAATTTACTTTTCATTTTTGCATACCAACCCCAAGTCACAAATTTTAATTATATGCATCACATATGTAATTTGGTCCTAATACAGTTTGTGATATGAAAACAATACATAAAGCATACAAATAACTATGGTTCAAATACCCTAAATTGCTGCTAGAAAGTCTCTTTAAAGGGCTGGAGAGATGGCTCTCCGGTTAAGAGCATTGCCTACTCTTCCAAAGGTCCTGAGTTCAATTCCCAGCAACCGCATGGTAGCTCACAACCATCTGTAATGAGGTTGGGTGCCCTCTTCTGGCCTGCAGGCATACACCCAAAAAGAATATTGTATACATAATAAAAATAAAAAATAAATATTTTTTTTTTTTTTATTTTTTTGAAGGTCTTCACTTTGTTTTATTCTTTTTTTTTTTCCT
>NW_026067896.1:8829955-8880225 GCF_014885135.2 Alexandromys fortis
GCCGATTCGGATTCGGTCCTAGAGCCCGAACAGGCTGGGCTGGGAGATGTTATGTGGTCAAAGAGGGAAGGGAGTCAGACGGAGGGGGCGGGGAGGGTTGTGGATGCAAGCTGGGTGGGATAGGAAGAGAGAGGAAGTATCGGGCAGAGTAGCCCCTGAGGATGACCAGGAAGTGTAGGAGGGGTGTCTGAGTCCCCTGTCCCGGGCTGCTGCCGCGGTCAGAAACTCACTCACCCCAGAGATGTCTCTCCTGGTGCCTGGAACGGAACTCCTTGCTGCTAGGTGTCCACTTTGTTTTATTCTTATGTACAAAGACTGACGTTCATCTTTTCCACTGGGTAGAGTCTAGAAGAATCCATTCAAGGTTGCTTAGTCCAACTTAATGAAGCCGATGTCTTTCGCGTACTGCCGGAAACACTGGCGGCACATGTTTAGCCAGTATTTCCGGATCAGACCATGGTGGTTTGAGCAGCCGCGGCAGGAGCGGGATCCCTGGCCGAACTTCCGCAGGTGACCCCAGTAGAGCTGCTGGTGACCCGTGTTGCCTCACTGATGGCCGAGGAGCCAAAAGGCAAAAATAAATATTTTAAAAAAAGAAAGTCTCTTTAAACTGTCAATAAAGTAGTGCTGTTTAAACTTCTAAAAGCTTCATTATACATAAAGATTTCACCAAAATTATTAGGTATACTATATTGAATCATCACATTACTTTATTAAAAACAAATGACAACTCACAGACTGATTATGCCTGACTAAATCAACCCTATATAATTAAGAAAAGAAAAAGTAAATTTTTCCTTATGATACTGCCCTTTGTCAACCATCTGGGTTAAGGTTCTACTATATCTTCCAAGGACTACTGTGAATCTCCTAATAATTTCTTTATCCAAAATCTCAAATCACAGTTGTTCCCGAATTCCATCACGTTCTTTAGCAGCTTGAGTGATCTTTATCATCATCTCATTTGCCTGACATTCAAAGGCTATTTCTCAGCCCTTTCTGAGGCTATTCATATGCTCAACCTTCCTTACTTCTGAGAATGAGGCCCCTTTCTCTCGTTTTCATGTCTTCACACTCCTTTTTATGTAGAACATCTTTCTTGTTGTGGAAAATTATTTTAAGATGTGTTACATTTGTTTATGCTGCGGAACATTTGTTTTAATGATACAAAGATGTGTTGCATTTTTTGTTGTTCTTGCACATGTTTAACTTTGTAAAGCTGTGTTTTTTTTTTTTTTTCCCTATCTAAAACTTCCGAGGGTCTAATAAATAGCTGGAAAGTCAATAGTGAGGAAGGACAAAAGGATGGAAGGGGCTGGCAGTTAGAATAAATATGAGAAGTCTGGGAAGAAGCAGGATCAAGAGAGATTAAAGGGCGAGAAATAAAAGAGGCCAATCAGGCAGTCACACAGACAGTCATGGCGTAAGAGTGCAAGTGAGATTAAAGAAGTAAGAAGAAGCCCAGAGCAAAAGGTAGATAGGATAATTTAAGAAAAGATGGTTACAAACAAGCCAAGATAAGGCCAGGCATTTAGAAGAGAGAAAAAGTCTCTCTGTGTTCGATTTATTTGGGAGCTGGGCGGTGAGCTCTCCAAAGGGTAAAGAGTAAAATGAGTAAAAACTAAACTACAACATTTTGATGTTTCAGCGTAGTCAAAGAAAATCCAACAGCACTTTCCCTTTAATCTACCATAGTCTATCACATCTCTTTTGGGATTCTGCCTAGGTATTTTCTCTGTTGAGTTAAATTTGGATTCTATCCCTTTGCTGTACCATGGCTCTACAGAGTTTATCTTACTAGTTCTGCTGTTTGCCTATTCATTGTACCCATGGGAAAGTGCAATCGTCACTTGTGAGAAACATTTTCAGCTCATCATCTTGCTCTCTGTATCAGCCTTAGCAGTCTGCATTCAACAGTCTTTTAGAAGGCCTTCAGAAGTTTTTCAATAGCTGAATGTTTTCTGATATTATAAGTGTATAATTTTCTAACTTTTTATTCTTAATACATCAGATTCTTAAAGTAGCTCACAATTGTTCTGTATCAACTTGAGTTCAAATTTAATTACCTACTTAGTAGGTAAGTGTCCTTGGAAAAATTAACTAAAGCTACAGTATTCCCATTTTAAAATCTGAAAAATGATAGTGCTTTTAAAATAATGTTTCAGTGAATGGTTCTTAAGATAATGCACACAACACTTCGTATGATACTTGAAACAAACGAAGAATTTCTTATCACTGTACATTTTTATTGCACCAAATTTGTGTTAAGACGAAGCTTAAGACCAATGGATAAGCCAACTAAAATGATACGTCAAGAGCTCACAGATACTAGCCATTATACGAAAGTACTCTGTTCTTTGCCAACTTAAGCTGCCAGCTGTGAAAAGGAGCAGCTGCCAAACACCTGCAGAACTGTTTTTACAATTAATGTTGTTAAAGCAAGGTTTTGTAAAGCGAGTGTAAGATATCTATCTCAAACCTTCTGGGGTCCTTGGACTGAACTGACTGTAAAATTTAAAATGATGTCATTGACCCCCCTATCATGGGATTTAAATCAAGGTTTTGACATGAACTGTCCTTTCATCATTTTGCTGAGCTTTCAGCTGTTGAATCCTTTCTATTATTTCTTCTTCTTCTTCTTCTTCTTCTTCTTCTTCTTCTTCTTCTTCTTCTTCTTCTTCTTCTTCTTCTTCTTCTTCTTCTTCTTCTTCTTCTTCTTCTTCTTCTTCTTCTTCTCTCTAGTCTTTTTAATCAAATTTTGGACACATAAGCATGTTTTCTTCACCATGGTGTACATAGCTTAGCATAGGACTTTAGGACTCAAGCTTTGGAGACACATGTGAAGTTCAATTCTCCTCCACATGGCCTACTTTAATAGGTGACCTTGCTCTTTGGGAATTATTTTTCTCTTTTTAAAGGTAAAATTAAGATGATGATGGTGATGGCGGTGATGAATGTATCATAACAGAATGTTCTGAGGCTTCAAAAAATAAGGTAAATAAAACCTTATCATTTTACAATATATACAGAAGAAATTTAGTAAATGCTCAGACTATTATTCACTGAGTTTAGTCTATGTCCTAACTTATTCTGTATTGTGTGAAATAATACTTTTCAGGCTGTTCCTTGCTTTGAAAGACTACATTTTGAGACTGGAAGATGCTTTCTTCCTGTGACATATGAGCAATACCACCTCCTTGGTACCACACACTGAGCACAGACTCAGAAAAGATTTATCGCAAAGCTGGGCAGTGATGGTGCATGCCTTTAATCCCAGCACGCGGGAGGCAGAGGCAAGCAGATGTCTGTGAGTCTGTGGCAAGGCTGGTCTACAAGAGCTATTTCCAGGACAGTCTTCCAAGCTACAGAGAAATTCTGTCTCAAAAATAAAAAATAAAAACCCACAAAACCCTAAACCCTCCTCAAACAAACAAACAAACAAAGATTTATTCCAGAAACTATAAAGGAATTCATGCTATAGTTTATTTGTGTAAATTAATACTGCAGAGATACATGGATATATTGCAATTATATCAGCAAAGTCAGCTTGAGAACTTAGACATACATGAAGGAAAGGGCAGCACTCCCTCATTGGGACTCCTTTGAGAGAAGGACACCTGAAATGGAAATGACAGTGATGAAGGCTGTTTACTAACCTGTTATCTGACTGCCCAGTATGTCACAGGCTCCACAAGAAGAGAGCTCTTGATAGCCACTGAGCCTTCAGCTTGGCTCAGTGCCCGCTGCTGTTACTGCCTACTCAAATGGCCTTCTGTTTGTCCAGTTCAGCCATCTGGACCTGCTGCTCATAAGCCATTCACTCACCCGGATCTAGCCCTACTCTTGGCTGAGTCTCTCTCCTGAAGCTCATTTCTGACCCCAAGCCTGACTTCCAAAGAACAGTCAAGACTTCTCTAGAAAGACCTCAACTATGCTCCTCTCTTGGTTTTATGGAATCCACTTCATTGTATTTGTATCAGCATCTCAGTTTCTCTGAATTTCTGAAACCTCTTAAACTTTTTTCTAGCCTATTAATCCTTTAGAGTCATTTTGTGATACCCTTGATCCCACTAAAGTCACACTTGCATTTCCTGTGTAGTGCATACTTTATCATCTGTGGATTAATATTATTCAATCAGATTGTAATTAAAAAGCCTGACATCTACCCTGGCCAGGGATACCAAGAAAAGTGAGACTATCTAACACAATGCTTTCACCGAAGTTGCCATACCTTGTGTGCTTACTGTTATTCAATACATTCTGATATTGTGAAAAAAAACATACTCACATATTCACCATTGTTGCTGGTAGCTGAAATAATATAGCTTAAAAATGTTACTCATCTTTGAATTCTAATCATCAGAAGTTTCTGTTGCTGTCTTATGTATTATATTTCATGTGCTTAAAAATCTCCAGAGAAGCCCTCCTGTTCATTGTCACTGGACAATAGCAGTTCGATACAGGGGTATACTAGGACCAGAAGCAAATGGGTTAGAAAGCTTTACTTTTGGAAAGTGTGGACATTTCAGATGAAGAAGAATGTATCTTGTGGTGTCTCAGCAAACATAGTTAAGAGCTGAGGAAGAAATACGTTAAAGCTAATTGGTCAAGGCACAGGGGTAAATTTAACCTGGTTCTTAATTGTAGCCACGCTGTAGCCTGGGCCTACCTGTAGTTCTAATAAACGGAAACAGAAAACAAACAAAACTTATCCAATCCCCCAAACATTAACGGTTTAAGTAAGCTAACTTTATTTGAATTCCCAAGAATAAAAATAGTTTGGTAATGTATCTTTCATTTTACCTTATTTCATTTTATTTCTTTCAGATCAGAGGCCTATCTGAATAGACTGGGGGCCCAGAGGAACACGCATTAATTAGTAAGCTTCTAGTGTTAAGTTGCTGCTCAGTTGGTTCTTGGAATCGAAGCGAGCTGGCAGGCACAATGCTACTGACAGCTCTCAGAGAGGGGAGGAAGTTTAAAGAAGCTCTTCTGTAACTCATCTTCCTGCGATAAGAGACAGCCTATTTCACTTGGCTGAGCTAATTTTGTGACGTGACCCTCCTGGCTCCCCCCCCCCAAAAAATTGAACAGTTTTGCAGGAGATGAAAGGGAATGAGAGTTCTTCACAAAGTTCCATTTTAGATGCACCTTACATGTAAGCGGTTTGCTTAAGAAGGCAAAAATACTTCCACATATTGCAGGCAGGTGAAAACTGATGCTTTTGTTCATTGAATGTCACCTGATACTAAAGCTGAATTTTTTTTTTTTTTGAAACTAAGGCTGCAATACCTGCCGGAATCTAAGCACAGGCAATAGTTCAGAAGTAAAGAGAAGAGCATGTCTCTCCTCAGTCCTTGGCTGACTGTTGATATGTCTGGTCTTGTGGCGTTAAGTGCAGTTCACGTCAGTTGATGTGAGGTAATGACTATAATATTTGTATGCAGCTTAGAGTGGGAATTTGTAGACTTTACCCTATTTTCTAGCTTTTAAACTCGTCCTCCCTTCTCTTCCACAAGGTTCCCTGAGCCTTATAGAAGGTGGTATGAAGTACTTGTTTAGGGTTAGGACCACACCCAGAGCTTACTCTCTATATCTTCAGCAGCTGTGAGGGTCTGCATGCAAAAGAAAAGGCTCTCTGCTTAGAATAAGGGGCTGCTTTTGTCTCTGGGTGTAAGAAGAGGTACTTTGACGTTTGTGGCTATGTTAGTTTAATTGCCCATCAGAAGACGCACACTCAACAAACCGGCCTACAACATCCTCAGACCTAGGTAATTAGCCAGATTACAGTACTAGCATTCAGTCCTGGGATTCTGTGGAATTGGTCTTAAATCCACTCAGAAGACAACTGTCTACCTATATCTTGCACCCCCCCCCAATAGAAAGTCGGTATTGCAAAGGTGGCCACATCTTGTTTTCCAAGTTGCTTCATTATTCTCTGTTCATCCCAGTTAATATTCAGGGATCCCAAACCCTGATCTTCCTAATCCTCCCCCCCTTCCATAAACATTTCTAACAACAGTATTTTCCTTCATTACAAAAAACCAAACACAAAAACAAAAACACAAAAAACCACCTCTGTTCTACTTCCCCTTTTCTAAGGTAACCTCCCCCTCTTTCTTCCTATTCTTTCTTTGTTTCCTGATTTCTACAAGTACAGTATGTTAGACACCATATTCATAAGTCCAAGGTTGCATTAGGACTGGGCAGGAGGAGATGCACACACAAGCCTTTTTGTCGGGAAAAGAGATCATGGATCCACCCAGTGTCTGGCACCGTCAGGGTGGGTAAAGACATAGTGGGGTGTGGAAGAGGGAGGAGTGCCTGTGTCTATGATCCTACTGCAGTTGGGGATCTACCTGCTGTTGCAACGAGGGGCTGTTTGTTTATCCCAGCCAGCTGGGGACATAAAGATATGAGTGCCCTGCACTGCCATCAAGGGACATGGTGACACATGGACCAGAGCTTCAGTCAGGGTTTTTGTTGATATTCATGGGACCTGGGACCAGGAAAGGCCTGTAAAGAAGCTTAAGGTCTGGATCACCACCTGGAGCAATGGTGATATCCAAGATCCCCTTTGCAGCCAGGGCAATGCCAATCTGAGTGGCCTGCATAGCTACTTAGGGCCATGGTGACATCTGGGCCCAGGACACGTTACAAAGTTAAACATATGCAACAACAGAAAAAGAATGCAACACATCTTTGCATCATTAAAACAAATGTTCCACAGCATAAACAAATGTAACACATCTTAAAATAATTTTCCACAACAAGAAAGATGTTCTACATAAGAGAGTGTGAAGACATGAATACGAGAGAAAGGGGCCTCATTCTCAGAAGTAAGGAATATTGAGGCTATGAATAGCCAAAGGGCTGAGAAATAGCCTTTGAATGTCAAAGGCAAAAGAGATAATGATAAAGATCACTCAAGCTGCTAAAGAATGTGATGGAATTTGGAAACAACAGCGACTTGAGATTTTGGATAAAGAAATTATTAGGAGATTCACAGTAGTCCTTGGAAGATATAGTAGAACCTTAACCCAGATGGTTGACAAAGGGCAGTATCATAAGGAAAAATTTACTTTTTCTTTTCTTAATTATATAGGGTTGATTTAGTCAGGCATAATCAGTCTGTGAGTTGTCATTTGTTTTTAATAAAGTAATGTGATGATTCAATATAGTATACCTAATAATTTTGGTGAAATCTTTATGTATAATGAAGCTTTTAGAAGTTTAAACAGCACTACTTTATTGACAGTTTAAAGAGACTTTCTTTTTTTAAAATATTTATTTTTGCCTTTTGGCTCCTCGGCCATCAGTGAGGCAACACGGGTCACCAGCAGCTCTACTGGGGTCACCTGCGGAAGTTCGGCCAGGGATCCCGCTCCTGCCGCGGCTGCTCAAACCACCATGGTCTGATCCGGAAATACTGGCTAAACATGTGCCGCCAGTGTTTCCGGCAGTACGCGAAAGACATCGGCTTCATTAAGTTGGACTAAGCAACCTTGAATGGATTCTTCTAGACTCTACCCAGTGGAAAAGATGAACGTCAGTCTTTGTACATAAGAATAAAACAAAGTGGACACCTAGCAGCAAGGAGTTCCGTTCCAGGCACCAGGAGAGACATCTCTGGGGTGAGTGAGTTTCTGACCGCGGCAGCAGCCCGGGACAGGGGACTCAGACACCCCTCCTACACTTCCTGGTCATCCTCAGGGGCTACTCTGCCCGATACTTCCTCTCTCTTCCTATCCCACCCANAAAGGGCTGAGAAATAGCCTTTGAATGTCAAAGGCAAAAGAGATAATGATAAAGATCACTCAAGCTGCTAAAGAACGTGATGGAATTCGGGAACAACTGTGATTTGAGATTTTGGATAAAGAAATTATTAGGAGATTCACAGTAGTCCTTGGAAGATATAGTAGAACCTTAACCCAGATGGTTGACAAAGGGCAGTATCATAAGGAAAAATTTACTTTTTCTTTTCTTAATTATATAGGGTTGATTTAGTCAGGCATAATCAGTCTGTGAGCTGACATTTTTTTCACTAAAGTAATGTGATGATTCAATATAGTATACCTAATAATTTTGGTGAAATTTTTATGTATAATGAAGCTTCTAGAAGTTTAAACAGCACTACTTTATTGACAATTTAAAGAGACTTTCTAGCAGCAATTTAAGGTATTTGAACCATAGTTATTTGTGTGCTCAATGTATTATTTTCATATCACAAACTGTATTTGGACCAAATTACATATGTGATGCACATAATTAAAATTTGTGACTTGTATACTTGAAAAAATAAGAAATCCTAAATGTTGCAGGGCCTAATCGTGGATATAAATTGAAAAGATAATTATCTTTTTAGAGTATCTTGCTACTTGTTGTTGATTTAAATAAGGTTCATGAAATAGCCTACCATGTATCATAATTTACTTAATATAAAAGACTATAAGATACCATTTAATCATCATTAATATAGCAGATTAGTTTTTCTGTGTTTATATCTTTAGAAAATAATCCCAGAGAACTAAAAATCGATTTATGAAACAATCCATGATGGAATGTGCATTTAAAATATATCACAGTGCTGGAGAAATGACTTAGTGGATAAAATGCATTTTGTTCTTGTAGAGATCCTAAGTTTTGTTCCCAACACTTATATCAGATAGTTCATGGCCAACTGTAATACAGCTTCAAAGGAATCAAAAGGCTCTGGCCTCTATGGTCGCCTGTATTCTTGTATATAAAGAATGACTCTGTAATTTTTTAGTGGGATTGCATTGAGTCTTCATTTCTTGTTTTTATATGTGATGGCCATTTTTATGAGACTGATACTTCCAACCCATAAGCATGGGGAATTTTTTTTATCTCCCGTTGTATTTTTATTTCTTTCTTCAGTGTCTTAAAGTTTTCACTGTAGTGATCTTTTGTTTCCTTGACTAGGTTTAAACCTACGTAGGGGTGTGTATTTGTGTGGATGTGAGTGTTTGTGTTTGTGTGTGTGTGTACTATTAATAAGCTCAGTTCCATGATCTCTTTTTCAGTGTATTTCTCATTGGCATATATGAAGGCCACTGTTAAATTTGTTAAATTTTTATTCTGCTACTTTACAGAAAATGTTTACCAGCTCTGAGAGTATTTTAGTGGTGTCTATATATAGAATCACATCATTTGCACACTGAGATAGTTTAGCCTTTATTTGAATCCCTTTTATTTCCTTCATTGATTGGTTGAAGTAACTAAGCACTATATTGGAGTAAAAATAAGGAGAATGAACATCCTTGTTTTGTTGCCCATCTTGAGACTGCTTTGAGTTTTTCTTCATTTAATATGAAGAGTTCATAACATATTGTTGGTATTATTTTGAGGAATACGTATACTGATCAGAGATTTATCTACCTTTATTTTATATCCATAATTAATCTTGTTTTACTTTGTAGTAGTATGCTATTTTATTAGTAAACTATTTTTATTTACTTTTACTTTTCTGTTTAGATCTTTCCAGTTTGAGGCATGCATGTCTTGTTTTGAATTACATACTTTATTGTTTTCTGTTTTCTTTTATTGTTGTGTTCTGAGAAACAAGCTTAGGTACTTATAAGTGTTGGGAAAATGTTTTTTTCCTTGAACTATATACCAAGACCCTGATTCATTTCTCTTATTTTCATGACACAGTCTCCATAGATAGTCAATATAAATAAAGTTCTACTTGTGTTTTCAAAATGAATGCTTTTATTGACTTATCTACACTGGATTGAACTTCTCAAAAATGTCGAATAGAAATGAAGACTGTATTTAAGTTGTTTGTTTGCTTTGAAAAAGTATTTCACCACTGACATGATGGCAACTATAAATTTTGATTATGTAATATTTTTGTATTATGTTGAGGATGCTATCTATTTTATAGTTTGCTAAAACATGGTTTCTTAGTTAGGGTCACTCTTGCAGTGATGAAACACCATGACTAAATGCAATTTAGGGAAGAAAGGGATCGTTTCATGTATTTGTCCTTGTTACTGTCAATTACCTAAGACTTGCAAGTTCCTCCTTCTTAGATGACTAGCTTGTGTCAAGTTGACATATTCTAGAGGGACATTTAGATTCTTATTTGCAGTTCTCTAACAATATATTTCTGTTTAATGTTTTTAAAATAGAAGTAGGATTTGAATTTTTCTAGCTTCTGTCTAACTAAATTGAGATGATCATGGGACTTTTTTCATATTTATTCTTCTCTCATACAATACATCCTGACCCATTTTCTACTCATCCTAGTATCCCCCATTTCCTCTCCTCTGGATCCATTTGTCTTCTATTTTCTTTCAGAAAAGAGTAGGCCTCTCAGGAATATCAACTGAACACTGCATAACAAAATACAGGAAGAGTAGGCACAAAATATATGTGGGCTGGATGAGGAAACTCAGTCAGGGAAAAAAGTCCTAAGGCAGACAAAAGAGTCAGAGACACCAACTCCCACTATTAGGAATATACAAAACACCAAGCCAATAACCATAAGATATGTGTAGAAGAATTAGCACAGGTCTATGCAGGCTCCATGATTGCTGCTTCAGTCTTTCTGAGCTCCCCTGAGCACTGCTTAGTTGATTTTATGGATCATAATTCTCCTGGTATCCTCAACACCTATGGGTCCTACAATCCCACCTGCCCCTCTTCCCTGGGATTCTCCTGAGCTCCAAGTGGAGGGATTCAATGACTATTTCCAATTTGGGCTCTCTTTTCACCTATTGTTTGGCCTTACCTCTCTGCATCTGCTCCCATCAGCTGTGAATTAAGCCTCTGTGAAGACAATTAGCTTAGGTACTTGTCTACAAATATAGCAGAATATCATTAAGAATCATTTCACTGATTTTTTCCCCTATCCTAGATCTCAAATGATTGAGAAAACAAAAAGTGTTCGATATCTTTATCTATCAGGGTAAGGATGCAAATGAAACTTACTTTGAGATTCTATCTTATACCTGTTAGAATGGTTAAGAACAATAACAGAAGTTGACAGCTCCTTCTGGTGAAAATTTGAAATAGAGGAACACTCTTTCATTGCTGGTGAGAGTGAAATCTTGTAAAGCCACTATGGAAATCAGTATGGTGCTTCCTCAGAAAACAGAATTGATCTACCTCAAGATTCAGCTATACCACTTCTGGACATGTACCCCAAAAATGCTGCATCCTACCACAAAGGCACTTGCTCAACTATGTTCATAGAGATTTTATCCATAAGAGCCAGAAACTGGAAATAACCTAGATGTCTCTCAAACAAAGAATGGGTAAAGTAATTGCGGTACATTTACACAATGGAGTATTAGCCAGCTGCTAAGACATCAAGAAACTTGCAGGAAATGGATGGAACTAGAAAAGATCATCCTGAGTGAGGTAACCCAGACCCAGAAAGACAAACACTACCTGGACTCACTTCTGAATGGATAGTAGCTGTTAAGTGAATGATAATCATGCTAGAATCCCAGATCATGGGGCTTACTTTTTAAGCTTAGTGATTTCACATGGTGAATCACACTGACTGATTTGGAAGAGCAAGCTAATTGCACATTATTGCACCGATGCTCCAGTTCTATGGCACGCTTTCTTCTATGCATTGCTAGATCTGATGTGATTTGCTTTCTCTGTGCCAAGCTCTGTCTCATTCAGATAAGCCACGTTTCATTTGGGGTTTCCCTCCATGCATCATAGTCAGGAAATACAGTCTTAGGCTGAACTACACCTTATTTGTTCTCATATGTCATGAATCACATCTAAGAAGGATGCAAAATTTTACAGAGAATAGAAATGTCCTAAATTTTTATTGTGGTAGTTGTAGTGGTATTGAGAACTGAAATATTTCTAAGTGGTCCAAAGCTCTTTAAGTGTGTTGAGTGAAAAACTGTACTGTTTAGAGGATGTCATGCTGAGTTATTTGATTATGTGGGGTTTGTGCTTTTCCATTTTCTCTGAACTTTATTTCAACTCTGCAAATTGCTCAAAACTAACAGTGTAACAAATATAATTTATGGAAATGTATGTTTGTCAAGTGGAAAGCAATTGAATATGCTTCTGTAGATACTTACCAATTCTGCATTTAGTAGCAAATTGGTTTCTGGTTTGTGTGTGTATGTGTATGTGTGTGTGTAGTCTTAAAATATAACATTTTTCCATTTATGATTGTATCAAGTACTATTTTGTGAGAAACAAAATCTTTGACAAAATTCATCTTAAAATTTGAAAACATGAAAATAGCATTCAAAACACATAGACTGAACATCTAGAATGTCTGTATTTCATCTTTTGTAGACCATAGCCCAATAAGTTGTGAACATTTACTGTCGAGAGACATTTCAGTAAAATATACAGTGAAGAATTTGCCTCACCATTTCTGAATTTTTCAGCTGAAAGCAGGCTTGGCTCTCATGACACTGCCTTTTCAACATTTCCCTCTACAGATTTCTTATTGATTTTCCTTTTGTCATTACCAAATTCTTTTGCATCAATGTTGGAGGGATTCAGAAATATCTCGCAGGTCATCTTCTTATTGCAAATTCTGGTCTTACAGTTTTCTCAAAATACAGAGGTGCACAATATTCAAAATAAAACTACACCATACCAACAACTATTAAAAATGTCTTATATCCCAAGACTGGTGAGATGGGTCAGGAGGTAAAGGCATGTGGTGTTCCAGAACTTTCCGGGCAACATGAGAGAGCTAGCTTCTGTAACAGGTCCTCTGACAGCCTGTGATGGTTTGAAGGCGAATGGCCCACCCACAGCCTCATATATTTTAATGTTTGACCCCTAGTTAGAAGAACTACACTGGAAAGATTAGGACTAGGACAAGGAGTTAGTCTTGTTGGAGGAGGTTTGTCGCTTGGGGTGGACTTTGAGGTTTTCAAAGTCCACTCCAGGCCAACCCCGTTTTCTCTCTGTCTCCAGATTGTGGATAAGACACAAGCTCTCAGCTACTGTTCCAGCACCGTGTGTGTTGCTGCCATGCTCTCTACTACAGAGTCAGGGACTCTACTTCTGAAACTAAACTTTCAACCCCCAATTAAATGTTTTCTCTTTATAAGTTGCCTTGGTCATGGTGTCACCTTTCAGAAAAGGAAATATAAGACATAGTCCCACCTGCACATGGAAAGTGTGCACCAACATGTATCTATCTGCATATGAATACCACATACACACAGGTTTTAAAAATCCAGCAATCCGCGTATTCTCCCATGAATATTATTATATCAGTTCACTAACTCTTCCCAGTGACTCACATATGCTTCTTTATGGGTGTTTTATAGTCAAGGAGCCTACTAAGCTGTAGATAAATGTGTACAATCTCTTTTCTCCTTCCCATGCTCAAATGTAATTATGTCTTTTGGGTATTCCCCTTTATCTTATTCACTCCCATGTTGGCATAAATTAGCTACAATCAGTCTGCGTGTCCTTCCTGTATTTAACGTGCTTTTTCCTGCAGGTTGAGTGCCTCTATGCCTTGGTTTATGGGTATCCCTTTGGGACACCGGAGCCTTCAGTATGGTTTTTACACATATCCTATGCCAGGCAAGTACTTTTTTGCTGCATGCACTGCTGTTTTTCCGTTCAGTAAAGTTATTTTTAAAATGAAGATTCTATAAGTATTTTTGCCTCGTTAGGATAGGGTCAAGGCTTTCTGTACACAGCATCAAACAGTTTAAGCAACGCGTTGCCTGCCTATTTGAAAGTTTCCATCTGATAAGTGTAAGTTTCCTTTTGCAAGTATCATCGCTTGCGGAAATGCAATATTTTAGAGCTGTCACCTCTCTGCAGTGTGTTAGCCCCATCTAGTGAATGATTAATGAATTCTCAAATCCAATATCGTATGAACATTTTTTAAGCTTCCATGGGAGATTAGTTGTGCTACTCGTCTGTAAAGTATGTGAGTGAATTGCATGAGATGAATAAGAAGAGTTGCAATCACTTCCTCAATCTTTTCACCTCACTTTTTATTTTTACAAAACGTTCGTAGTTGAAATAGTCACAGCATTCTGTAAAGCTAGATGCAGACATCAGAAGTCCATCACTACTCCTTACCTCTATTTCCCTTTAAGAAAGTCAATTACAATTATCAAAGAGGTGTGCTATTATGTAGGCCTCTACTGTCCTGCCTGTTTGTAGCTTCCAGTATTATAAGCTGCTGTCTGTGAGTTTGTGAGTATTGGACATTGTGGAATGGTCCGCTAATTTTGTTTTATATGTTTTCTCCTATTTTCCATCTCCTTTCAAAGATTAAGAAAAATGGTGTCATAGGCTTAACCTTCTAACTTTTTTTATTAAGACTTATAAAAATTGACACTATAGTTTAAATTTTTCCAGAAGTGTTTCTCTTCAATTATCTTAAAGTATTATTCTATTCCTACCTGTTCTAATGTTACTGTTACAGCACATTTTATCCACGTATGCATGGCCACTGCACTCTAGACAGCATTTCTCTGCCTTTATTTAGCCTTTAGCAGAGGTCCTCCATGTGTAATAATTTCTGATGGATGCTCATTGGTAACTGTGGGGAACTTAGGGCTGGTAATCAATAGGCTGAGTCTCATTGGCTTCACTCTCGCCAATAGCCACACTTTCACAGTACTCAGAGTCAAAGCTGTTTTACTTTACAAGGCAAAAGTTACAGGTAGGCATTCTAGGACTCACCACATCTTTTTTTTTTCTTTTCCTTTTTTTATTGAGAAAAGGAAAAAAAAAAGTTTCCGCCTCCTCCTAGCCTCCCATTTCCCTCCCCCTCCTCCCACCCTTCTCCCCCTCCCCCCAACTCCTCTCCCCCTCCCTCTCCAGTCCAAAGAGCAGTCAGGGTTCCCTGCCCTGTGGAAAGTCCAAGGTCCTCCCCCCTCCGTCCATGTCTAGGAAGGTGAACATCCAAACTGGCTAGGCTCCCACCAAGCCGGAACATGAAGAAGGATCAAAACCCCATGCCATTGTCCTTGGCTTCACTTCAGCCCTCATTGTTCGCCATGATCAGAGAGTCCGGTTTTATCCCATGCTTTTTTCAGTCACAGTCCAGCTGGCCTTGGTGAGCTCCCAATAGATCAGCCCCACTGTCTCAGTGGGTGAGTGCACCCCTCATGGTCCTGACATCCTTGCTCGTGTTCTCCCTCCATCTGCTCCTCATTGGGACCTTGGGAGCTCAGTCCAGTGCTCCAGTGTGGGTCTCTGTCTCTATCTCCATCCATCACCAGATGAAGGTTCTATAGTGATATGGAAGATATTCGTCTTGTGCATGCCCTGAGCTCCACGAATTACCAAAGGTGCCCCTGCAACTGGTTTACAACACAGCGACCCTGTCTTTTACTAATACAGAGTTAAACTTCAGCGTTTTCTATTCAGAAGATGGGGGCAGAAAGATATGGCTGCTGTTGAAACAGTATTTCGGATAGTCCTCCTTGCTATTAAGAAATCCTTCTTTCAACTTAAACTTCCAGAAGATCTGATTGTTACTAATGCCAAAGTATATTGGGGATTCTCCATAGCAAGTTGGGTTACGTGTTGATTTGCTTGTTACAATTTAATATCTCAGTTTTTAAAGTGTATTTTTTTTAGCTCCAAAAATCGTTGCTTTATTTCTGTGCACTCCCATCTTAGTTAGGGCGTTTATTGCTGTGAACAGACACTGTGATAACAACAACTGTTTTTTTTCTTTCTTTTCTTTTTCTCTTTTTGAGACAGAGTTTCTCTGTAGCTTTGGAGCCTGTCCTGGAACTAGCTCTTGTAGACCAGGCTGGCCTCATACTCACAGAGATCCACCTGCCTCTGCCTCCCGAGGGCTGGAATTAAAGGCATGCGCCACCACCACCCAGCTTCACAGTAACTCTTATAAAGGAAGAGCATTTAATTGGAGTGGCTTCTATTTTAAGGGGTTTAGTCCATTATCATCATGGTGTGATATGGCAGTGTACAGGCCAACAAGGTGCTGGAGCAGGACTCAAGTATCCTACCTCTTGATTTGCAGGCAACAGGAAGTGAACTGAGACACTGGGTGTGTCTTGAGCATATATGAGACCTCAAAGCACATCTTCACATTGACCCACCAGACTATACCTACTCCAACAGAACCACACCTCCACACAGTGCCACTCATTCCAAGAGCCATTTTCTTTCAAACCACAACTCCTTAATTTTGGGGGATTTGCCTTTTTAAACAATTTCCTTTCTGTAAATAAGAGGAAGAGCTGGTGGGTCTTGATAGTGAGTTTGTATGATTTGTATGGCAGCTTCTTGATGTAATAGTAAGTAAACACTTGCGTGAATGTTCCTATGGGTGTGCCTGCACATGCTTGCTTTCATATTTCTTTCTGATTTCAGTCATTAACTCTGAAATCAGTGTCACTGTATTCAGAGAGGAAAAGCAGTGTGATGCTAAAATGGTGATAAAAGAGAAAATGTTACAGAACAACAGAAGTTAATAGATTCCTTGTATACTCTATTTCCTATCAGAGGTTTGGACATTTTTGCAAGAAGTTGCTTTTTGCTTTCACAGTCACCCGGGTCTCGTTTAGAAAATTAGTCTCTTAATGTTATTAAGTGCTTAACCTATAAAACTTCACTGAAATAGTAATTTATCAAATAGCTCTCAGGTGATTCTGAGAGTTAATATTGCTTCTCAGAATATATAATGTATAAGATAGCTAGACTACAAAAACATGTCTCAAAAAAAATCTGCACTTAGGCAGATGAATTAGAAAATTAGGTTTTTGTTCACATAAATCTGGTCATGAAATCATCATCTTAACTGCTGTGATGAGAATGAGGTGGACACAGGGGATGGATAGGAGTGGGCAAATCATGTGATCGCAAAGGGGAAGGGGCATGCATTTCTTTACTCATACATGCCATCGGTGATGGAGACTCACACTTACGCTAGGAAAGGGAGGAAGGGCAATGACCTACACTGGAAAGAGGAAACTTTTAACACTGACAGTTCACAAGCATAGACTTGTGCAGAATGGAAAAAAAAAAAGAAACTGGATACTTCAGAGAGACTAGAGCAGGACTTGTGGGTCGGTACCCACTTTCACTCAGAATCTAGGACGATCATGAGCGAGCCCCTGGCTGGTGTATAGGAAAAGCAGATACTGAAGAAGGGGCACTTTCGTTTATCAACCTAATGAAACCAGGTCCAACAGGAGGCAAGATAAGAAACAGGAAGGAAATAAACAAAAGCAGAGTCCCAAACCTGCTCAGAGCCAAGATCTGCAAAATTAGGTGTGTCACAGATAAAAACGGACTGATTTATATCACTGGATGCTCAGGCTTTTTATCAATGTTGTTTTCTCTGTGCTGTCTTCCTCATAGTCAAAGGCTTTCCGTGTGATAAAGAGGTGATTATTGGTGAGTCAATATGCACATTTTCTGTATCTTAGTGATTCTAAAGAAAAATTTTAACCCCTTTTGGACTGGACATGATGTCAGTCCCTCACATGAATTGTGCTTTGCCTTACCTAGGTCCTATCCTTTCTCTTTCCAAATCATATTCCTTAAATAGTAATGTACTTTGGTTGACTATGCTGGGTCACTGTTGAAGGCATTTTTCTTAAAAAGTTGTTAACATTATGAAATATTATAAAGGCATAAACATTCATACATATGAATACATAGAGAATCAAAATGTTCTCAATATTTCCATAATATTTTTATTAAATGTTTAGGAATTTTGTACAATGTACCCCAATCACATTTGCTTCCCATTCCTCTCAGGTCCACCCTTTCACCCTTGCACCCCCCCCCCTAAATTAAAAGCAGGACAAAAAAACCTTACCAAGTCCAATTGTATTGCCCATATACAGATTAAAGGAGAACTTCATAAGATACATTTTTGTGGATTCTAGAATCACATATGGTCTTACTATAAATATTTTGAAAATAATGCTGAAAAAACCTGGCCCTTATAGGTTGGAAAGATGACTCGGAGATTAAGAGCACTGACTATTCTTACATACGCCCTGATTTTAATTCCTGGCAACCACATGGTAGCTCACAGCCATCTATCTATAATGCCCTCTTCTGGCATGCAGGCATACATGGATGCATAATACTATATATATATAATAAATGAATCAGTCTTAAGAAAAAGAAAAGAAATACCTGGTCCTAGTGTAGAAATGGTTGTATATTATCATGAATCAAAAGAAATAAAAAAGAAGTGTCCAGCATTGCAAAGAGTGCAGGCTTAGTGGGGGGCTAATAATGTGCAGACAATACAAGAGTTGTGATGTGCAACAGTGGGAACAGATGTATATGAAGATAGTAGCTGGGACACAGGTGACTTCATCTACCTGACTTATCTCAAGGCAGAATCAAGGATGCTGGTGACACTTTTGTGCGCAGAAGAAATGAATCTGCATTTTAAGCTCAAATCACACTTTATTTATATCATTATGCTATATTTTTTTCTATAGTTAAATTTTTTTAACGGGATACCAGGAATGTTGCTATATATGCCAGGGTAAATATGTATAATTATGTTATTTTGGGGAAATTGAGCTATGCTTTTGGACTCTTGACTGAATCCATTTTCCATGTTACCAAGGGTACAACTAATATGTTCTTTAAAATGAAACATGTTAGGATAATTCTGAAGCAAAGAAGTATTAATATATATTGTAATCCACTTTTCTCTCCATTGATTAAAATAGATGGATTCAAACACTGTCAGTTGCAGCATGTAGAGATTCTGGCAGTTTCTTTTCTGAGGCATCTCTTGGATTTCAGTTTTATTGCATTCTTATCACCTTGAGCCACGGTTCCCATTAACTGCGGTCGGGATTACAAACTAGTGAATGGCAGGCAATTTGTTCAAAGGAATGTGCCTTAGTGCTTATGTGGGATCAAACATATCTTTCTGAACACCTGATATTTGGTGAACACAACAGATTCAGGTCACACTTTTGAGTCTGCGAGATTCTACCTGTCTCAGTGTCCCGGAAGCACATGCAGGGTGCAGAAAGGAATGGATGGGACTATAATGTCAAGAAGGTCTCTGTAATAAGTCTGGATGGGTCACCAATCACGCTTCTGCTGTTGATATGGTCATTATAACTCAGTATAAGTGAGATGCTGATGTTGCAGCTAAAATCTCATTTGGGGAAGTATCTATTTAGTGTAACTTCCATTCACAGCAGCTGGGATGATGCGATCGCTTGCATTTCAGCATTAATTCATGCCTAGTATTAGGGTCAGATGGATGGGATGCAGGTTTTGAAGCAGCCTACTTGCAGGAAACTCACCTGCTGGCTGTCTATAGAAGCTGAGGCAGATTGGGGAGGGCGCTGGGATTTTGCCCAGTATGGAGGGCATAGAGAGTGGGATGTCCTCCTGGGCAGGTTGGTGGTCAGTCACCTTTTGGTCCTCTCTGTGTAGTAACAGGCTGTGTTTCAGAGTTCCACTGGGGTTGGGGGGGGATAGGTGAGTTTGGGGGAAGGGTGAGATTTGTAGCTTGCAGGGTCTGGTGGATGGGATGGGGGTATTGGAGAAGTCTACCTTCAAGAAACTCTCTGGCTGGCTGTCTAGAGAAACGGAGGCAGGTGGGGGAGGGGCTGGGTGTTTTGCCCTGGTGTGGAGGGCCCAGGGAGTGAGGTGTCTCACTGGGTGGCTTATCCCTTACCTTTTGATCCTCACTGTGTAGTAGCAGGCTGCTTTTCAGAGTTCCACTGAAGTTGCAGGGGAGTAGTAAGGTTGGGGAAAGAGTGGGACTTACCTTGCAGGTTCTGATGAATGGGATAGGGTTACTTTTTATTTTTTATTTTATCCTTATGCCTTAGAAAAGGCAATGCTATTCCCAGGGTTCTTTTCATGGGACTAATGTTCTAAGTTGACTTCAATTCTTGAGTTCCTGGAGGTCAGAGACATTTAGATGGAGGCAATGCAATCTGTTCTTGTTAAAATGAAGCCCATTGACGGAGGATTGCACCCGAATACACATAGAGCAACTCCTTCTTTCTTCAATATTAAAACTGCTGGAAGCTGGACATGGAGACACGTGTTTATCATCCCAGCTGAGGCAGGGTAATTGAGAGTTCAAGGCTATCCTATGCTCCTTAGCAAAAACTTGTCTTAATAAAGCAAATTAAAACCAAACAAAAATGATATAGTTGTTTGAGATCTCATATCTTTGATATGTGCCAGATGTGATTACTCAGCCCTTCCTCATTTTTTGCAGACTCAAAGGTCAGCAGGTTAGAGTGTGTTAATACACGGAGGCATGGAAAAGGTAAAACTCATAATTAACTATAATTAAACTGGAAGTTTATGCAAGTCTCTGAGGAAAGTATAGACATTGGACAAAGTACTGGTGTGTAGGTACTGTGAAGAAAAGGACACATTTGTAATAAAAATGCTTCAAGTGCAACAAATAGAATCAGTTATGCTATTTAACTCTGAGACAAAAAGTTACAGACATTTCAGGAGTTATTTAGAGCTCTGGGAAAGATGTTTCTAAAAAATGCTAAACATTACTATAACGAAACACTGTTAGGAAAGCAAATTCATTTTGTGTCGAAGTGAATGTGGGGTGGAATTGTTGGCTTCTGGGGGAAATTAAATTTCATTTTTTATCACCAGCTTGGTATCTATTAAAGAGATGTGTGTGTTTATAGGCACTCAGAAGCCTATCGCTTTATGAGGGGGACTTTAATAAATAAAAGTTCATGAGTTGAAGGAGATAGCCAGGCTGGCCTGCTTTCAAAAGGGAAGTTCGACTCATCCAAGTTAAGATTTCTTGCTCTCTAGATGTGGCTTAGTTTGAGATAAACTTGATTTGTGAGGCTCCCATACTTCGTTATAGAATATTGCATGAAAATTGAAACCAGAAAACAGCTTCAGAGAGGAAAGCACTAGCTACCCTTTATTGACCACCTACTATTTGAAAGCTTTAGAGGGGCAACGGATAGCGTATTTAATATGTCATTTATCCTGTCATTTGATTGAAAAGAATTGGTGGCTTGGAAAGTTTATCTTTCTCAAATTCAAACAGAAAAAGTGATGGGTGGTGAAATTCAGATATGCTAGACACTGTGGGTCCATCACTCAAATTTTCTATACTCTTAATGTCTTGAGTGGTCTTTGTTGGTTATATATGGATTTTCTTATTATTTCCACAAAATAACCGTAACACAGAAGTTGAAGTCTGATGAGAAAATATTATTGGTGATGTCAAATACTTAAATAAAACATATCATGTGAATATTTTATCAGTATTATGTTAAATGTTCATACACACCCAAGTAGCTAATGTTTTAGTACATAGACAAACATTATGTTTTGTCTAAATACCACTTAGAAATTTTTGTGAAATAGTTTTATTTTAGAGCCTTTTAACATAGTATGTAAATATGTAAACTAGTAACTCATTTTGGATGATAGAATATGTAAGTTTTCATTTTATATTTTTGTTACCTTACTTTAACTAGGAAAATGTAAGAGAGGTTTCCTCTGGACTTCTCTGTTCACAGTGAGGGAAACAGCTGTTTTTGGAAACTTATCTAGAAGAGGCATTTATGTAATATCCAATGGCTGTGAGTCTTTAGAACAGCAGTTCTCAAACTTCTTAATATTGTGGCCCTTTAATACAGTTACTCATGTTGTGGTGACCTCCAACCATAAAATTATTTTCATTGCTACTTTATAACTGTAAATTTACTACTGGTATTTTTTTTTTCAAGACAAGGCTTCTCTGTGTAACAATCCTAGGTGTCCTAGTACTAGCTCTTATAGGCAAGGCTAGCCTTGAACTCACAGAAACCCTCCTGCCTCTGCCTCCCGAGTACTGGGATTAAAGGCATGCATCACCACCACCGGGCTCTACTGTTAAGAATTGTAATGTATGTATCTGTGTTTTCTGATGCTCTTAAGTGATCTCTGTGAAACTGTCATTTGAACACCCAAAGCTATCACACCCACAAATTTTACCTGTTGCCCTAGAGGAACGTGTTATTTTGTGCCTTTAGTATGGTAAGAGTTGCATTCTTGCTAACATGTTAATGACTCTGTATTTTCTGGAAGGGTGCTCTGACTTTAATCTAATAGGAAGGCAAAGGAGAGAGATATTGAGCAAAAATTGCTGGAGACAGCAGAAAAGGACAAAGTGACCTTAATGTGCAGTAGTATCAATGGCATGCCTAGACTCAAAGGCAAAGCGGCTATCCGAGGAGAGAGTTGGAAAGTGGAGTTGGTGGATGAAGGAGAAAGTGGAAGGGATTTAGAATTAGGAGGAGCGTGTAGCTTCAGGCATAGAGTAGTTAGCAAAACTTCAAAGAAGTGGAGATAGTAGTAAGTTTATAATTGATTGTGGGTGTGTGTCTAGGGATGAATTGATAAGATGAGGTTGTCTAGGTCTGGTAAATAGCAGGTTTATGGCACCTCAGACACACACACACACACACACACACACACACACACACACACACACACCAAGCTACTGGCATTATGTTATAAAACTAGTTCTTTCCGACTGGTGGGGATGCAAAAGAGTACAAACTGACTCACAATTTAATAGTGTTGATGGAACAGAATCTTGTAATTTTCAAAAACTTAAAAGTGCAATGAAGTGAAAATTATATTTTATAAAACTGTTTTAATTAATTTTAATTGATAAACCATAGTGAAAATGCAGGGCTCTGACATAGAATATGGCATGATAAACCCAAGATCATATTCAAGTCTATCATCTTGATTTATCTTCTCAACGATGCAGTTTTAAGTTTACTATTTATTGATATTAAATAATTCATTTTTACTATCTATGGCAACTATTTACTATCTGGTGTAACTGATGCAAAAAACTTATTTCTCCCTTCTGAAACGTTGTACTCTTGCACTGAAATCTCTCCATTCAGGTAACCAGTTTTCTACTCTACACATTCTATGAGTTCAATACTTTTAGGTACTGTATATATTCTATATAATTGAAATCATATCTATATTCCTGTGTTCTTTGTAGCAATACACTAGACAAGATATGAAACCAATATATGTCACCATAATTTCTTCTATTAACCAGATTTCATCATAGACATTGTATTTCTCAGTTTTCATTTTTCCTGAAATTATTCATCAGATCTGTATCAACTTTAGTATTTTTTCCACAAGGGCCATTCACATCATTGGAATAAACCAGTGTTACCTCATTTTATTTATCGTATTAATACCATTATGTTTAATCTAAGATTTCAGACTTAGACATGGTCTTAACAAGACTAAGATAGCTAAAGTGTGCTGATTTGTGATATGGTATGATATAATGCAATCTCATTAATCTGAATTCAATGTATGCTTTACAAATGTTTCTCTTGGATCAGTTATAAAGATAAATTCCTGCAAATTCTCTTTTCTTGTACTGAGCATTGACTACATCAATAAAAGACAGAAACACACAAAATTTGTAATTGAGTTTTAACAGATATAAATGAAACAGAAAGTACATTTTCTTTGATCATCAACAGAATAAATACGATAAAAATATTGTAATGAATTGACTCCCCACTAAAGCACATAATTTCATTAAGAATATTATAAATTTTCTAATGACTATATATTAGATTAAACTTTTAATCAGCTGGGCTTCTGTAATATTGTTATTTATATAAAAAGAAAATACTTTTTATTGCCAAACATCAGTGACTCTGAAAAGACTTTAAGACTGATTTCTCATAACTCAATTACAGGGACAGGATGGTGTTCAAAGATTGAACAGAAACTAGTGTGATCTGATTTAGAATTTGCCTTTAGAGTCATAGCATTTCTGAGATGTCCTAATTAGCTGGGCCTCTGTATAAATTCCTTACATATTGTTATTTTTATTCTATTTGGAGATACAAAGGGCTTTAATTGCTGTGACAATTTTCTGGCAGGTTAGTTCCCTTAGAAGTGTAGCTTGGTTGTTAAAATAGTGTCATTGGTAAGAGACTCTTTCTTATGAGTTCATAGAAGAGAGGAAAGACTGCTCCATTCTGTTTGGAAACATTAACAGATATTTTGCAATTTAAAGAAATTGACTTTTTGAGCCTAATCCTGTTGGATGAAATATAAGAATTTAAAAGTGGAACCCAATTATATCTAGCTTGTACTCTTTGTTGAAGAGCTATTAAATTAGGGGGGGAAACCACAGACCTCTTCGTTGTTCACAACATTTCTGGTGACAACAAAGGGAAAATAAAAATAGTTTACAGATGAAATCCTTGACAGATGACTCATGTCTCTTCAGAGTTGCAGGTTTTGACACATACAGCATCAGCCTCTGCTCTTGACCCAGCCATTTATAAAAACTTACATTCTGTGAACTTGGTTTCTCTCTGACGAATCCTAACTCTGTTAGTACCAACTTTGGTCACTAGGTGGCTCCATACATCTTTTCAAAACCAGACTTCAAGGAAAATCTTCCTGGCTTGGGGTTATTTCTTTTGGTTTTTCATTCCGTCTCATATGTTTTTGCCTTTGTTTTGCAGGTCCTGTAGCATCGCTGCAAACTATCAGCTCCAGGAAACTAGAACCTGAATGAATGTGTTGCCAACTTCTCTGGTCAACAAACAGAGAACGGCGACAGATGACAATTCCACAGGACTGTGGTTTCTGGCTGGTTGCCATTGCCCAGAGCCTGGATTTTTAGTAAAGTCTTCCTGACCTTATTTTGTTTCACTTCTGAGGTCTCTTTAGGTACCAGGCCACACTCCCTAGAAGAGGGGAAATATTTTGAATTTTTTTTCTAGTTTTAGGAAATAGTACTACGGTTTTGTAAAAAAATGCTCTGGGTAAGGCATTGCTACCCATGAAATATGTTTTGGCCTTTGCTTGTCATTTAATTCACTTTGTTTTGTCTGAGTCTCAGTGTTCAGTGTTGAATGTAGCAGGGTTGCAAGAAGAGATGCTCATAATCTCTTCAGATTTTGATATTTCCATATGTGTGGTGCATCTAAAGAGAATCTTCAAGAAGAAATTTCTCCACACAGCTAATATTATTTATTAGTGTATATGTTAGTGAATGAGGAGAAATATCTTTCTTTCAGATTCTGGGTCTAAAATAGTGCCATTCACATAATAGAAAAATATCTCCAAAACCTGACTCTGTTTTCCTTTTCTTTTAGCCTCTGGTTTCTGTCCATTGGATTACAAGTGCCTGCTTGTGGAGGTGGGGCCACAGAAGTGTGAATTTGCTCTTTTAGGAAAAATAAAATTGAAGTTACTGGTAATGTTGTCTTATTTATATGGTATAGTTGTCATAGGGAATGTTGATCAAACAAAATATACTGTATAGCAGATTTAACGTCCCGGGGCATAGTCCTTACCTGTTCTGTCTAGCTGTCGCATTAAATCCCTTGGCTCAGAAGCTGCTGTCCCTTTGGAAGGGATAAGTCTGTGAAAAGAAGTCCTACGTCAAAGATGAGAGAAAGGGCATTGGGAATGGGTAGAGGAGGTGTAAGCACTGTTGAATGTCTTTCTTAATAGTACTCGACAAGCGAACGACAGGTAAATATAAAATATTTAACATGCACAGAAAGAAAATAGTAAAACACCACGTTACATGAGATATGAAAGAATTTTGACAGCAGGTATTTATGGCTAACCCAATCTGAATATCTAACTCTAAGGTTTTTCTGAAGAATTCTTAACACCAGCAAAACAAGTAGTCAGGAATCTTAAATTTCATAGTATTAAAAGAAAAATAGCATCAGCATTATCATTGCTTCAAACAACCCATCGTAGGACTATCTGTCCTAACTCTGTAAATGCCGTGCAGTGTGGTTATGATAGATGCTTTTGAATCACAACCATTTCATCCTTTAATTCTGTGCAGAAGGACGTTATAAGAGATACCACAAGTTCTGCTTGACTTCTGTTGAGCTCCTTTGTATTCTGTTCTGCTGGAGAGGATTAGAAAGGCTCTATCCAGCTTAATGTTTATACAGTGAAGAAAATTTTCAATTTGTCCCAGTATCTCCTCACAAAGATGTTTAGGAGTCTGTATATTTCCACAAGAAAACACTACAATATATCCCCGTTAACTGAAAATTCCTGGGGAAATCCAGTGTTTCATTATTCTCTGGGGCATATAGGTTCCATTAGAGGGAGAGATGTAAAGACTTCACACATTTTCTCTCTCTCTCTCTCTCTCTCTCTCTCTCTCTCTCTCTCTCTCTCTCTCTCTCTCTCCTGTATATATGTGATAAAGAGTCACTCAGTGACATAATTTAAAGGAATATTGCTTATTTGCTCTTAATATAAAACATTAAAGAAAATTTACCCCATTATAAGCAAATGTCTTCTTTAGATGCAACAATAATTTGCCTTTGGCTTATATCATTTCTGTATTTGTTTTGTGACTGATTTGGGAGGTAATAGCAGAAGACAGTGCCCTCCCTCAATGATGAGGGATACTATTATCTTTGTAAAGCTGGTGATAATCGGCAGTAGCAAAATATGAAATGTATGCATTTTCTTTTTTAAAAATATTTATTTATTATGTGTACAATATTCTGTCTGTGTGTATGCCTGCAGGCCAGAAGAGGGCACCAGACCCCATTACAGATGGTTGTGAGCCACCGTATGGTTGCTGGGAATTGAATTCAGGACCTTTGGAAGAGCAGGCAATGCTCTTAACCACTGAGCCATCTCTCCAGCCCCTTCATTTTCTCAGATAAAAACGGAATATAATAGGCTTTTTTTTTGAGACAAGTTTTCTTTCTCTAATAGTCCTGGCTGCCCTGGAACTCACTTTGTAGACCGGGCTGGACCCGAATTCACTGAGATCCACCTGCCTCGGCCTCCTGAGTGCTGAGATTAAAGGTGTGAGCCACCACTGCCCAGCAAAATATAATGTTTTTTCCAATCTTGTAAATATGTCTGTTGAATATGTTATAGGATAGAAATCAGATGTTATGGCCATGTATGATGACACACGCCTTTAATCCCAGTACTCAGCAGGCAGAGGCAGGTGGATCTCTTTGAGTTTAAGGACAGCCTGGTCTACAACGTGAGTTCTAGGACAGTGAGAGCAACAGAGAGAAACCCTATTGCAAAAAAAAAAAATCAGATTTTATGGACGAATACAATCTTGATTTTTTTATAGGTTGTTAGGGGGTGTCATGGTTGATTTTATATCCGCTATTTAAGCATATCCTTATTTAACTATCGAAAAAACAATTTAGTCTTAGTGGCAGAAATCCACAACAGAGCATAAGAGATGATTGTATCACATGGCAGATACTCTAGAAGATTCACACCATAACCCGTGAAAGGAATTGCAGATAGTCCCTGCCTGTATTTCATCTCCACAGAGAAGACCTGGTACGGTATAAAAGAATGAATCAAAATGCAGACTCATCGAGGAGGGGGGATGAGATGTTCACAGAACAGACAGTGGGCGGATTCTGTCTGGAATTAACATGTCCACTGTTCTGGGCTGTTTTGTCTTGTACACTGATTACAGTGGAATTAACACGAAGTGATGTTTAAAGTAAAGATAATTTAGTCTTTGAAATTCAGCTCTCTTGTGTATAGGTTCAGAGGAAAGGAAATCTGAATTGCTTCCTATACAGTAGGTGGTGAGGAAATGGCCCTGGGCAAATGAGTCTGGTGGTTATTTCGTTGTTGTTTTTTCCCCCTTAGCTAGTTCTTATGTGAAAAAAATATGTTGGGTTTCACCTCTACACCTCTATCTTCTTCTTTCTTCCATACTTAACTCCTATCCTCCCACCCCCATACTCTAAACGCACTCTATAGTAATTCAGCTAATCAGGGATTTGGAGACCCAGGGTCCAGCCTTCTTTTTTCATCACCTGATCCTATTTTTTTCATTTAAATGAATTCCCAAGTGTGAAAATGAATAGGCCTCTGATTATTGTGTTTTCTCTTGGGTTTTTCCCTTCTCTTTGCCCTGTCCAGCTCTAATATGTCAATTTTGTTTCATTTTATGATATCTTCTTCTTCTTATTTCTTAGAATCCTGTTTTCTAATGAGAGCCAGAAAAGGAGAAAAGAAGTGATCTGGATGGACTAAAATGAGAGAGAGAGAGAGAGAGAGAGCGAGCGCAGGGATGGACCAGTGGATCTCATCTTTTCACACCAGAAATCTGTTTCCATGAGGACAGTGATCATTACGAGTTTCCCACAGTAATACAGTCAGAGAAGTCTTCAGGGGACAAAACGAGGACCATGACAATATTTCTAAATGTCCTTTTCCATTAGTGGGTATGGAACTCAGGGACTTGCACCTGATAGGCAAGTATTTTATCACGGAGTTCTATTTCCAGGCTCATGTACTCGCTCTTGATCAGAAGGAAGATAACTTGGTACCCTTTGCCTTTTATGCAACTGTACATACCATATGGAAGAAGATCCAATAACATCTTCATGTTTATCTAATGGAGAAGGAGAACCAGAAAAACAAATGATGTTTGTCATACATGAACCTGCTCTAGGAGTCGGCTGAGAGTCGAGTGACTGTGACCTGGGAAGCAACTCTTCCAACTTAAAGGGCAGGATCTATCTTCTGCAAACTTTTTGAAGCTACACTCACCCAGCTTTAGCCACATCCAATTCGTCCACTCCTCTACTTTTCAGAAAACCAACCAACCAAACACAAAACCCAAAGGCCCAAGGAGGGCCAGTCTCAGAAATGCACCCTATTCTGCGTGACGTCTACTGTTACCGGTCAAAAATGACATGGCTAACATTTGTTCTCCAAGCAGGCCATGGGAATCAGGCTTCTCTGAACTTTATTTATTGAATTTGTCAGACAGCAAGATAAACAATGAGACTCGTTTTTGTGTTCTATTTTTTTACATCAGAAAGGTCAAATGTTGACAAATTATTGAAATACTTGTCGAGTATCCCTATCAATGCTTAAAAAGTCTTTGTTTTGTGCTTTCTCTCTTTCCTCATCCATTCTTTGCATGAAACTGACAATGCGGGGGCCTTCTGTAAAGGCGGTAGCTTAATGATTGAACTGAAATAGCTAAAAGTGGACTGGGGTTTCAGTCAGTGGAAGAACCCCTGCTTTAGATCCCGAGTCACATTCCCAGTATCAAAACAATTAACAAACAGTGGCGCACACCATGCAGTTGACTCTATAGTGAAATAAATAAATAACAAATAAATAGAGTAACGTGGAGGGAAGGCAGTGGGTGAGGATTTGCACAGGGCTTCTTCTAGTACAGCTGTTGTGGCCCAGCATTGCTCTGTTTCCTGCCATGACTTATGTTCTCTTAAGGGAGTTAATGATGCCAACGTCTTTGACCTGGACAGCCCTAGTTTGCGCCTGCTATCTCGATGTAATTATTAAATGCGTCCTTTCTCTCTCCAAGCTGTCCTGGTTTAGATGATAAATTATATACTTGCTTTATCTCTGAAGCTCCTTTCAACTCAAGTGTTCTTTGATGTTGCCTAGAGATGAGATGTGGAAGCATTTGTCTGAGAGATGGGCATTGAAATTCTAGTCCTTTGCTTTGAGCACTGGTGAGAGATGAAGGTATTGAGTGCGCTGTGGCCCAGATCATGAAGGTCTGATATTCAAAGACTTAATTTTATCCCGAAGCTTATGGGGAAAGTTTCATCACAGAAAACACTGAGATATCCCTTTGGCTACATTACAGGCAATGAATTTTAAGAGATTGCTGGAGACAGCAAACTTGCTAAAAGGTTGTTTCAGCATTTCAAATGAAAGATAATTGCACTGTTGAGTGGAAACGAAGATAAAAATAATAAGCTAAGGGAAATTCAGGTGACAACATTGGAGATGGTGACTCAGTGTGGGGAATAAAGGCAGGATAAGAGTCTAGAATGGGGTTTCCTTCACCCATCGAGTTCTGAACTGACAGGATGGACAGACTTTCAGATATAAAAGTACCCGAGGCTTCTGGGTACTGATTTAAAAGCAATCAGACGTTCAGTGGACCTAGAATAGATCTGAAATAATAAGGAATGGAGCAAAACTGAACCACTGAGAGCTTCATTGTCTGTAATTTTTAAGGAAAGAATCAATATAAGAGGATGATATAAAAAGATTATTAGGGAGTCCGGTTTTATCCCATGCTTTTTCAGTCCCAGTCCAGTTGGCCTTGGTGAGCTCCCAATAGATCAGCGCTTTGCGGTCCCGACTTCCTTCCTCATGTTCTCCCTCCCTCTGCTCCTCATTTGGACCTTGGGAGCTCAGTCTGGTGCTCCAACATGGCAGACAATGAGGGCTGATGAGAAGCCAAGGACAATGGCACTGGGTTTTGATCCTACTGCATCTACTGGCTTTGTGGGAGTCTAGCGTGTTTGGATGTTCACCTTCCTAGACCTGGATGGAGGGGGGAGGACCTTGGACTTCCCACAGGGCAGGGAACCCTGACTGCTCTTTGGAGTGGAGCAGGAGGGGGAGAGGAGTGGGGGGAGGGGGAGGGAAATGGGAGGTGGGGAGGAGGCAGAAATTTTTAATAAAAAAATAAAGAAAGAAAGAAAATAATAAAACCAAAAATTCATACAAAAAAAAAAAAAAGAGGCAGAGGCAGACAGATCTCTGTGAATTAGAGGCCAACCTGGTCTACAAAAGCTAGTTCCAGGACAGGCTCCAAAGGTACAGAGAAACTTGTCTTGAATAAACATAAACAAACAAAAAAGAGTTACAAAAACAAAAAAAGATTATTAGGGGACACTAGAGAAATTCAGTAAATCCATGAAGGTGATGTTGTATTACAACAGCAATAACGGTTTGATTTCCAGAGGACGTAGACTCTTCCTCAAGTCAGTAATGCTCAAACAATGATCTTGGTACTTTTTTTATTTATGTCTATAGGAAGCATTAGACATTTTTATACAGAATTTGGCTTTGTCTGTCTACAGCCTCTGCTCTTCTCTCTCATCATCCCTCACCCCAATTGTAACTTTGTTCTCTCAGTATCCCCCTTTCCATTTTCTTGTCACATTGTTACTACCTCCTTCCCCATTTCCTAAAACTCATTAAGCCGTGTGCACTTTCATTACCTATATGCAAATTCACACCCACCACAAGGCAAATACGTAACCACGGAAAGCTGCTATGTATAGATAAGAAAAAAATGTGCAGCCTTTGTCTTACTGAGGCTGAGCTACAAGGATGAAGAAAATGACGGACAGCAAACGAGGCCGAGGTTTTAGTATAGCCAATTTAGAATTAAGTGAGATAGTAGTACAGCCACTATAGAATTAATTATGGTTGATTCTCAAAAAATGTCAAGACCTACCATGTGAGCCATTAGCAGATGAATGGATAATGAAGTTATACATGTACACACAATGGAATTTGAGCCAGTAGTAAAGAAAAATGAAATTCCAAGATTTGTAGGGAGAGGGATAATTCTGGAAATATTAAATGAGGTCACCGAGCACTTCATAGCTATCAATTTCTGAGGTGTAATTTCTTTCCCCATAACAGTCCATTGCACTAATCAACACCAATGCTGGTTCTCTAAAAATGTGCATAGGTATTGGGAAACTGTCAGACTTACAGAGGTAGACGTGCTTTTCAATATTCTTCTTTTTTTTCTCCACAACACAAAATTTATCACAGCAACAGAAACTGTCAGTTATTTTTATTAAAGGATTAGATTCCCTGTGCTTCTTTTCAGCAGAACGTCTGCCGAATACCCAGTCTGGATAACGGTTGTTTGTCTGGCGTTTGCCCTTTCATGTAAAAATTCTGTTTCAGGAACACAGCAGCGAATCCAGAATCTTGACCCTCAACTCCACTAGTGTTTGCTTCAGCTAGCTGACAGAACTGCTTAACGTGTGTCCGTCCATACGAAACCCAAACCAGATGTGCGCATGCATTGAAGCTTCATAAAATTAATAATTTTATGTCCTACCCGATCAAACACAACAGAGAAACTGGCGCTATTTTGTGCAAAGTATGAGTCTGCTGTAGTGAAATTGTGACACCGTTTGGGAACCCCACCTTGGTGCAGGCTGTTTTGGCAGGCCACATTCTTCTGCACAATCGTTACAAATGCCACTACAGCCAGAAGAGCACTAACATATTGGTGTTCGTTTGAAACTTTAGATTACTTTGACATTCAGAATGGGCATTTGGGCTGCAGATGTGTGCAAATGTCTCTGAAACTGCTACTGTAAGTAGTACAGGTTTACTAATCTCATGCTGTAGAGAGGCTGTAGGAGGTGCACAAAACCCCAAAGACTGCTGAAAAAAAAATGACAGGCAGTCCTGTTGAGATTGAGTTGCCTAGATCAGTGTATTTTAATCCTCAGTAAGCTTAGGCACTTGGGAAGTAATGTACAGATAGAATATGCTCTTCCTTATACAATTGGATGTATTTTATCTGCTTCAATAGGAAATGTTTAAATGTATAAAGGCATTAATTATGGTTGTCACCGAACCTGTAAAAGCGTGTCCAATTTCTCTGACTAGGAGCTAAATATCTTTTCCTGTTTTGAATTGTGGATCTAGCACATAAAACAATTTGTCATGCCATTTATAACAGCTTAGGAGAGGAAAAAAATCACATCTTAAGTAGGGGATAGTCAGAGTAGTTGTGCCTGCTGGCTACACTGTACACAAGTCAGATGAAATTGTTCAATACTTTAAGAACTTACTTTGAAATGACTTGGGTAGAGTTACATGAAATTATTTCTTCTAACAAAGGACAAAAGGGATGTATTTCTGAAGTAGTAAACGAGTTGAAAGCAGGCAGTATGCTAAAAATGGAATTCACCACAAGCATCCTCTTTCTTTTTCTGTAAGTCATAAATATTACTAATTTCATTTTATACATCGACACCCTTCAGAACCCTTTAAGCCAATACTATTCACTCTTAAAGATCATTGACCATGCCTAAGACTTTTTACTGTATCTAAAATTGTTTGCAACTGAATTGTGAACAGCAAAAGTAATGGGTTCTAACTTCTTCAATTAATGTTAGTTGGGTAAAATTTCATTCCATATGAAGTATAAGTTTCTTCTTTATTCAAAATACTTGTTGTTTAACTTTGGATTCCATATTCAGCATAGTGTTCTGAAAACAGTTTTCATTCATAAAGCACTTTATAAATGTGCTTGTGAAGAACTGAAACCTCTTTCCATTTTCTCATGAGTATCTGTTTTTATGACTATCTCTCATCTATCATCTATCTATCTATCTATCTATCTATCTATCTATCTATCTATCTATCTATCATCTATCAGTTGATTGACAAATCTACCTTTACTTGGTTGAAAAGGGATATCATTATGTTGCAGAAATGATATCTCCATATATTGAGATAAAGGGATTCTCCCTCAGCTTATCTGTTAATACTTACCCTGAGATCTGTGCCCCAATTCTGACTAAATACTGGGTAGCTGTAAAAGCTAGAGACCTCCAACTGTCATAGCACAGTAGTTAGGATACATATTTACTACCATTCTCAAGTCACAATTACGTTTTCTTTCTAGAAAGCAGATGAGAATACTATAATGCTGTGGGACAATGGTCTGTACCCTGTCACTGATATTATAAATGAACGCTAATTGGCCAGTATCCAGGGAGGAAGTAGAGGCAGGGTGACCATGCAGGAAGTAGAGGTGGAGCAATGAGAACAAGAGAACTCTGGGAAGAGAAAGAGTCAGTCTGCAGCCATCACCCACACAGAGAAGAGGAAAGACATGACTGCCTAGCCAAAAAAGGTACCAAGGCATGTGGCTAACACAGACAAGAATTATGGACTAATATAAGTTATAAGAGTTAATAAGAAACCTGAGCTAATAGACCAACAAGTTTATAATTAATGTAGGCCTCTGTGTGTTTATTTGGGACCTTGTGTGACAGAGAACCTCGGACAACACTATAATGTTCTATGTAATCATCAATGAACATCTTACACATAAACTCCTATTTAAAATGTAGTATTTTAAAAAGTTATCTACTACTCAAGCATTCAAAAAGTGAATATTTTTGTAGTAGGGATTTGATTAAATATATTAAATATATTTTATTAAATTCTTTTACATGATTTGGTATTTCCTAAAGTCTAGTTTATTTGCATTCTAAAGTTATTTTTCTTTCTTTTCTTTTCTTTTTTTTTTTTTTTTTGGTTTTACGAGACAGGGTTTCTCTGTAGCTTTGGAGCCTGTCCTGGAACTAGCTCTGTAGACCAGGCTGGTCTCAAACTCACAGAGATCCGCCTGCCTCTGCCTCCCGAGTGCTGGGATTAAAGTTATTTTTCTACATGAAAAATTATAGCATTTCTTTGTTTTTGAGACTTACATTTCTGGATTGGGAAGTAGTCTAGTGATAAAGTATTTACCTAGTATCTGTAAGATGGGGCTCAACTATCTACTATTCAAAACAAACAAATCAAGCGTTCATTTGCAATCAATCAATATGATTTTGGACCATGTTCATGTTAAACCTCTGCATTTTTCTTCATTGATTCCCCTTTCTTTTTACCCTTATTATGCTTTGTTTAGCCAGGTGATCTTACTTTTAGCCAGAGAATGCATTGTTCTTTCTTTATTTAGTTAGACAAAGGATGCTAATTTTGCTAATTAAAACATCAGAGAATCTTGTAGCATTCTTTATTTTTAAGATTACAAACAATATACCTTCTTCTCTATGAGTGCTTTGTTGCTTTAGTTTTTAGTAATTCCACAATCATTTTAGTCTTCTGTAGTTATGTTAGTATAGTTGAGTGGTTGCCATTAAACTGAGGAACTGGAGTAAATTGACAAATCTGTAGATATTTTCATGTGCAGAGGACTGAGGAGTGTCCTTTAATGAAGTTAGAGTGGAGTGACTAAAGGTCAGAGACAGAAATGATGGAAAAGAAGCAAAGATGGGAAATTCTCTTAATTTGATGAAGCCCATGTTATATTAAGCTGTATAATTATTTCACAAGAGATTCTTTAACCTCAGTGTTTCTTATCTTTCCCACTCGGTTATGAAGCATTTACAGGCAATCTATGATTGAACACTTGGGTCCTCAATTAAGCAGAACACAGAAATTTAAATTGCAAGCTTTGATGATTTTATTCTTACACTGAAAAATGAACACCCACATACATATGCACTGGAGAATTTCTTCCTCAAATATTTATCTATTTTTCCTGGAGTATAAGGGAATAAAATGAAATGGTATAAACATAAGACAGAAACACATTTGTAATAAAAATAACAGCTGGAGTATATTGGAAAAATCAATGTTGTTTATAGGCTAAGTTCTTGAGGTAAGTTTGCTCCATTAACAATTGAAACACAAGTGACTTCCACATTGTACGGCCTCTAATTAGAACTCTGCTGGGAATTTAATTGTGTTTTTCTTAGCATGCAGACATTGCATACTGTGGGACACTCAGCAGTCATTAAAAGGAAGCTTAGGAAACACCATCCAGAATAAGAGATTCTGCTCAAGCCACAAATTGGCAAAGCTGATTTCTCATTTGAACTATTTAGTAGTAGTGGTAAGCAGAAATAAGAACAAGATTTATTTTTACAGTTATGACTGAATCGAGTGTGAGTGATTGAAACTATGACCAAATGTCTTAGGCATTTGTTACAAGAGAAAATGGGACAAAAATTACCCTGTGTCAGTCTGCTCCTGAAAACACTTTATATTCATGAACTGTCCCTTGGTATATACTGACAATTTATCTGAACATAATTCAATCAAGAGTTAGGATACTAACCAGAAACTGTTTTAAATGAATAATGAAAAATATTTTGTTTAAAAAAGGACAGTATCTTTGCAATTCAGGATGAGAAAAAAAACTTTATTTCTTTACCTATAAGAAAAGACTTTGTACTCAAAAGAATGCATCAAAAGTGAACATAACACTTTCTCAGTTCATATACAATACACCTGTCAAATTTTAGACACAAGAAACAAAAGTGCTATAACATTGCATAAATAATTTTGAATTGGAAACACTGTGAAATGACAGGCACCATTTGCTGAACACGTATGCTCTTTGTATCATATGTTCAATACTGCTTACTCTGAAAAAATATTCTTTGAGATTGTTATTTGAAGATCAAGGCTCAGAGTTTCACCCGCTTATCCACATTAGTACCAATAATATTCAATAAAGTTAATACTCACCTCATGTCCAATCTGAAGTTAGTAGTTAGTATGTTTCTCTTATGCCTCATGCCATGATTCTGTTTAACCTATAATCTATTGCACCGGTATTTGCCATCCAGTCTGTTGAACGCTGTCCTTATGTTGGCATTCAATCTATCACAGAAGCAGTCTTGGTAAAGAATAAAGACGTAAATGAAATCTTTGCTTAATTAGTTATACCAGAAGCATCAGCGTGCAGACGTAGTATAAATTCCCTATGGATGAACGGTGACAGGATTACCAAAGTCAGAACAGCCATGAGTTGTGTGCATAAGTCTGCTATGATAATTTCAGAGTCCTATTTTATTATCTTATTATTTTATGGGAAGACCATGACGTTAGATATCAGTAAAAAAAAAAGTAAACAGTACAGCAGGCTTCCTAAATTGGAATCGTATTCTTAGAATCCCTGGCTCCATGTCTCCATAGAATCCTTCAAGGTGTGAAGTTTATTAGGCTAGCTATGTGATAGGAAATGACAAAACCAAGGTAAATATAAGGTTCTAACTTTTGTGACTTATCCCCTCTCAGTCCTAATTTCCATTTCATCAATGGTGACGTAGGCTATTAGCCGAGTAGATGTGCCACAGCAACCAGAAGTATTTACTGAATCCTGGCTGCTGTAGGAGAAACGGTTTCTAAAATAGACCACTTAGAAGTTTAGAGTTCTTTCCTAGAGAAAAGAGGGTCAGAAATAGGGATACATCTTTTCTGTCCTTCTAAAGATCATTTCTGTGATGAAAAACATGACACATTTTAGCCATTATGAAAATGCAAATTTTTCTTGCCATTCGGGTTTTTTTTTTTCTGTACAGTTTTATCTTGTAGAGGTAGAGGGAATTGAACATGCTGTTATGGGTCCCATTTTTAATAGAGATGGAATGAAGTACATCTTTACATCAGAATGAAAAGTACCACGGGCTCAGTAATGTTTTGGCAAGATGAGATATTGGCATAGGCATAAATATAACAATAGGATTATTAGTAGACAATTATACTAGAGAAAAAGGGTAGAATGATCTTCACTGTGAATGGTGAGGAACTTTAAAAATAATGCCCAACTCCAATGAAAAAATCCTTGTGACAGGAGAACACGACGCTAACCATGTTCTTGGTGGATTTTCCCTCCCTGGTTCAACTTTCTTGGGAACACCCTCATAACCACAGCCAGATGTATGTATATCACCTAGGTAGTTCCAAAAACAGCCAAATTGGTGAGTTCAGATTAACCACTACTTTGCTCCTGACCTTATACTTGTTGGAGCATTTTTGTTTTCTCATATATCAATCCATGTCTTCTCCTAACAGCTTTGCCCCATTACATTAAGTCTGGCCACAAGGCTGGGATGTTTATGCACTAGAAGCCCTTTCTGACTAAATCAGACAGATTCCAGGGGCTTTTTGACAGGGCTATACTAACATTAAAGAAGGAAGGACTGCCACTGAAAAATAACCTAAAGAAGCTTTCTAGCATCGTTCATCAGCTAGTCAAAACATAAATGCTTTTGAAGAGAACACAGTGAAGTGACACGTGATTGATTTTCCTCTGTCCCCACTGAAAATGCTTTGGATTATTCTACCGTTTCCCTGTTTTCCTCACCAAAAAACTTGAAGACCACTTTTGCTCAAAACAACTCCATTCTGCAGTTACAGAAATCTCATAGGTGACTGAATATTATGAAAGCTGAGTGCCATGGCGTGTGGAGACAGAGGGCAACTTTTTTAGGGAGTTGCTTTTCTCCTTTGACCTTGTTATTTCCATCACTAGTCTACGTTTGTGGTATTTTGTTCGTTTCACTGGCTCCTCCCTTGTCTCTATAGTCTTGCTGCTACTAAAAGCAACAAGCTACTTACTGGATCCGGCTTTCTATACGCCCTACAGGAATCAATTCGTGTCTTCAGGTTTGTGCAGCAGGTGTTTCCACCCATCTTATCAGCCCTAGAACTGCTGCCTTAATATCTGCTTGCCCACTTTGTTGCCTTGACTTTTGTGTCAGAGTTGATTTACCCAGTATCTAGACGTGTTGAATACCTGAAAAATGTTCACTCCAAACTCTAATGAGGGGTTAACCTGGCCAGTTCCTCCTTTAGAATTCTTCTATTCTACCCATCCATTGTTCCAGCACAGACACTGAAAATCCTTGAGCCCTGTTATAAGAACATATAGTTAGATAAGGTATGACTTCAACTGTGCCAGTAGCCCTCAGAGTGACCATGTCATAAATCATCAAAATGCAGAGTTTTGGAGTCCATTTTCCAAGGGTACCTCTAAAATAAAGCCTCCGTACTGTAGTGTAAATTCTAATAGGTCTTAATAATAAAAACCTGGAGCCAGATATTAGGGGGTGAAAGCTGAAGAATCAGAGTAGCAAAGGGGGTGAGGCACCTCTACAAATCCTCAGACTGGAGGAGACAAGATCCTGTCTCCAGGAATCCTCAGACTGAATGCGCTGAGCTCTTTTTTTCTCCTGCCTTATATTTCTTTCTCTGTCCAGCTGTAGTCTGTCCTGTGTCCACCTCCCTAGTGCTGAGATTAAGGGTGTCAGCCACCACACCTAAATATTATCAGATGAAAATTCTTGTATTCTAAAGTTCAGGATCAGGTTTAAGTATGAATCTAGCTATGGTGTCTCCTGGTGAAAAGTTTCTCTCTGTCTGTGGACCTATTAGAAAAAGCCCTCTGTCTTGTGACATATGACACTATATATGAATATTCTTAATAAATAGTGGGGCTGAAAATGGATCTCAAGAAATTTTGGGATCCATTTATGTAAATATTGAGTTTCCATGACAGGGAATAATTTATGCTCTAAATTTGTGACTATACTTTTCACCTTATCCTTCCTTGCTCATGAACAGTAGCATGCTTTGTTGACAGCTTTAGTTTGTTTTCATTCTTCAAAAGACTTTTGTTTTGTTTTCTTATGTGTGAAATTTTGCAAGTCCAACTGCCTTCTTTTGTTTGGTACTTCTGTCTGTTTCAGTTGAAGCAGGCGTGCAGTTTATGGTATAAAATTCTCTTGATTGTCAAAACCTATGGGTGTTGTGTGTATAAATCATTCTGTTAGAACACAGTTCCAACACCGGTTATTCAAAATCAGGCTAGCCTCTAGTGCTATTTCTCTTATTCTGCTGAGATGGCCGAGGGGAGTCATGTATCACTTACTTATGTTTTACGGACGTCATTTAGTGACAAAGTAATGGTACTAGAAAAATACTATTTAATCAAATCTTTAAACCCTTAGCCTTGTTCAATGGACATTTTTTGTTTATGTTTTTTTTTACATTGAGTTTACTACTTTTGAAATATTTTTCTACCTAACCAAGAATTTCCTCAATTCCTAGATCTGTTTCTTTGTGATTAATATTTCCTCCCTCAATGTACTTGCTTGCCCTCACATTTTACTTAAGCTATTTATTTTAAACATATTTAACTTCAATACTTTGCTTTGAAAACTCATCTAAATTTCTAGGTTCATTGTTTTATATTTTCTGTTTTTTATCATGCTATGGGATATAATGATTGAGTTTTCGCTCTTCATTTTTATTTATGTATTTTTACATCCTGGAAACAGTTTCCCTTCCCTCCTCTCCTTACAGTCTCCCTCCTCCCACCGCATCCCAACTCTGCTTCCACCCCCAATCCACTCTTCCTTCATTTCTGTTTAGGAAAGGACAGGTCTCCCATGAGTATCAAAAAACATGGCCTATCAAGTTGCATTGAGACTAAGTATCGCCCCATGTGTTAAAGCTGGGCAAGGCAACCCAGTGTTGCCAAAAGGCTGGAAAAGAGTTAAATGCAGGCTCTGCTTCCATGTTAGGAGTCCCACAAGAAGACCAAGCTACACAACTGTAACATATATGCAAATGTCTAGGTCTGTCTCATGTAGGCTCCCTGGTTTTTGATTCAGCCTCTGTGAACCACTGGGAACCCATGTGAGTTGATTCTCTGAGTTTTCGTGTGGTGTCCTTGATCCCTTTGGCGCCTACCATACTTTCTCCTTTTCTTTTGCAGGATTCCCTGTACTCTGCCTAATATTTGACTATGGATATGAATTTGTTCCCATCTGTTTCTGGAGGACACCCCTGATGACAAACCTTCAAAGATGTAAAGAACATGGCATTTAAAATGTTATGCTGATATATGGCTTTTCATGACAGTGAGGCACATCTGCTCCTGGCAGAACCAATCTACTTCAAAAAAGGATGATGGGCATTGAAGGATCTCCATATGGAGTTTGCTTTCATTGTCACAAACCTAGTCATTTGGACCAGAAATTGTTCTTGCCTTGAATACAGACAACATACTTTCCAAACTGGATATGCAAGACACAAAGGAAAGTGACTGCTGAACTTTGCCAAAACACCAAAACAGGTCAGGAAGTCTTTCAAAATTCTTGCTTCATAGAAAAGTCTTCCAGATATTCTAGACTTGTAGGCCAAAGGTGGATACACCAACATTGCAGAAGAAACTTGAATGACTGTCCAGTCTGCCAGTTGTATATGTTATTTTTGTAGTTTTGGAATGGCTTGCACTATGCTTGCTGTTTACTTTGATAGTATTGTATCCTTCTGAGGTCTTTAAAGGAGTTGAAGACTATAGTTATAAAGTTTTCCTTACTTATGATAGAATGTATATTAGGTACTCATCTAGATAAGGTAGGTAACAGAATGATTTCTCTAAATTTACCCTGTGCAAAGGGACTGGATATTTTAAATGGAATTCTTACTTGATAGCTGTTTTATTGCATATAGTTCTAGTATGTTAAAGTTACAACTTTTCCTTTTATTAGAAAGAAATGTTGTGGAGTTTGGAAAAGATATGTTATATTTGTTTATGCTGCATTTGTTTACAAATATGAAAGTAAGTTACATTGTTAATTAAATAAAATTAACGTGGACTCGGAGAGGCCGGGTGAGCAGCTAGTTGATAGAAAGTAGCAGGGAGGACATAGCATGGGTTTCTTTGTTGGGGCAGTGTAAGGAGAGAGGGAACCTAGCATCCAGCAAAGGAAGAAAGCTAGCCAGTTGCTACTCTAACTCTCTGAGGGGAACATTTTCACCCTAGCCTTTGAATCAAGTTTTATTAGAACGATAGGAAGTTAGTTAAAAACGCCTTTAATGGCAGCAACAAAGCCATTGTCTGGGGGACAGAATTCCCTCAGGCTCAGGCCTGAGCAGCAGTTGCAACTAGCAGTCTAAACTGGTCCCTGAGACAAAGGCATTGCAGCACTATTGTCTATTGCTTCATTTGTTTGTATTGTATTTTGTATTTTAGAGGATATCCTATCAGTTTTTACAGTTTCCTTCACCATTTTAAATGTCTTATTCTCCCTAGTCTGTTCTAACCACTTAGCTGTTTGTTGTCATAATGTTTGCTACCTGTGCCAGTTACTTGACCGATAATTATGACTATTTCCTGACTTCTTTTGTATAGCACTTTTTATTCTTCATTGTGCTGCTATAGAAATATTTTGGGTTATTTTTCTAAAAGTATTATCAAGATTTAGATTCACAGATTAATACATTTTGCAAACATAAAACGACTGTTTGGAAATGGTGTGCATATGTGTGTGTGTGTGTGTGTGTGTTTCTGCAAGAAAAAATTCAAAGACTGTGTTGTAAGACAAGTCATGAATCTAAGATTAAAGTTCCATATTATTAAGTAATTGACATATTAATTTACTGTGGTTTATATAAAAGCCATCTATTGTAATGGTATAAATTTAAGTTGGCTGTTTCCATCCTTACATTACTCTGACCACCAGGAATGGCCCTGATTCTCTTTTTCATTACAGTGAACATTTAAGTCATTCAAGTCAGAGTCATATAATAAAAAGAGAGCAAGACTATACTTTGTCGTCATGGAAAATCATTTAAATTAACCTTCCACAGAATATAACATGAAGTTTCATCCAGTGATCTTTACAATACTGATTGTCTAATCATAACTTTGACCTTTCATTAAAGGTTTGCTGCATTCACTGAAAGCTGACATAATTTCAAGAATGTCTTCAGATAATTTTAGCCAACACACACACACACACACACACACACACACACACACACACAATTGCAGCATATACAAAGCCTGTAAGCTGGTAAATATTTGCCTCCAAAAGAAGATTTGAACTTTTCCTGTATCTTTAGATAGAAGAACAAACATTTAAGAGTAAATCTTCTAAATTAAAAAAGAAGGAAAAAAACCCCCACATTCATCAGGAACTTTAATTTATGGAAAATCCTTACTTGGGCTCAAGGCTATAAACTGAAAGAAGGTTTCTTTTCAAATAATTCACATTTTATAGGGAAATAAATGTTTATTTAAAACATGCTATAGCACTACAATAGAAGCACACATAATATATTGCCAGTCCTCCAGCAACAGGCAGAAGAGAATAAATATTGGGTCACCTAAATGACTTTAACAGTTGTTTATGAAGATGCAGGCATGGTATAGAGCAAGGTTCAAGTGGGGCCATCACTGTTACCATCTTTGACGTAAAGAGTCAGAGAACTGGAACTCAGAAGAAAACACAGAATAAGAATTTTCATTCCTCTGTGAGGAGAATAGTAACACGAATGCTTTCAGTGCTCCTTCAAATCTCTCTCTCTTCTTCCATTATTTCGCCTTGGCTGCTTCAGAGGCCAGTGATGGTGTTTATGATGGCAGTGTGAATAGGTACAAAGAGAAGTGAGGAGGTGGCCTGCAGGGATAGGTGGAGATGCCCAGTGCACGCGCTATGAAATCACGACTGGATAAGAGATTAGCCTGTACTACATGATAAGAGGAAGTTACTAGATAGATTTTAAGTTGAACCTGGGATGATTAGTTGTCTTTCAACTTGAATGAAGTGAGGCACCAAAATGTCTTATAAAATGAGCTATGTAAGAAAAGAACTTTGCATAAGTTTGTGGACTAATTTGAGATTATGTGATGTTATCAAGTTTTCAATGTGTCTATAAATAATAGGATAGAAATCTGTAGATTCAGAGTTTTACTGCTGTAGGAAAGATACATTTCAAATAAATACCATACATTCTCATAATACAAGGTCCTTCTAATTCCAAGGGCCTTCTTCTATGAATATAGTAGCTTCATCTTTCACAAGACACAAGATAAAGCAAATTTGATATCATTTTCATATAAAATCAATTATATTCAGTTTTCCTTCATTCTCAGTTGAGAAGTCACTTGAAACCATCTTTTAAGATTCACTGTGAATATCTCTTTTTATCTGATTTTTCTAGCCTAATCCTTTTTTCTTCTGGCAAGAAGATATTATAGCAGGGAGGATTTCATTCATGAAGGATAAAGAGGAGGCTAAGTTTGAAGAGGAAGAAGGAGCAGAAAGAGGAGAGAATGTAGGCGAACAGAACAATGTTGAGGAAGCAACGTGGCTTTACAGCTCATGAGCCAGGACCTGGGAAAAAGATAAACTTTGGGATCAAATTGGTAACAATTTAATAACCTGTTTGATCTTGCTTTTCATTTATAAACAAAAAAACAAATGGAAATCATAATAAAATAATCTGGGTGTTGTGAAATGTGTATGCTAACCATTGTGAGGCCTGAGAAAATGACATACATTCAAAGTCCTCTAGCCATCCTTCCATTTGAAACATACCCTTTTGTGTACTAATGAATTATAAATTTACCCAGGTTTGCTATCACTCTGATGTAAAGAACTACAACACAGCACTTACATTTTAATTCAAGCTCATTTTGTTTTCCTTCAAGAATGAGCATAGGCATAAGGAAAAGATGTCCGAGCTTCAAAATCAACAAAAGTCTATTTTAAATAGCAATCCTAGGCTGTCAGCTGTGGGTAATGCCGTTAATTTTGAAAGTCAAATTCAATGAAAATAGAAGTCAGTATCAAATGGCACACTGCTCTGAATGAAAATAGCAAAGACGAGGCTATCATTCCCATCTGCTTATGCTACAGAAACGAAAGGGCTCAACACCTCTTGAAAGAATGAGCTTTGAGCTAAAGCATCATCTGTCTAAAGTCTAATAATACGAAGACGTTGGAGGGATGAGCTGTGCACATGGACCACAAGGTCAGCAGACACTATCTTAACACACTTATGATTCTCAAATTCAAGACCCTAAAGAAGTAACCAGAGAGCCAGGTAGTGTTTATAGACTAACTAGTTGGTACTAAAATTCCCCTATGAGGGTCACAATCAATGAAGATACAGCACTGGGAAGCATTGTCACTTACTCCTTGGTGGTGTGTAGTTGCTTGACAAACGATTTTGAAGAAGACACCAGGCTGAGTGTGTGGCACATGGTTGGTGATCTTGCTTTTGAGCTGTTAGCTGGGTTCTAAGTAGGGCAGCTCAATGCACTGTTTCAGTTTGTCCTGGTCTTCAAGAATTGAATCATTACACCCAACAATTACCCCGATTTCCTTGTTGCCTTTACATTTTATTTACTAAATACGTTATAATGAAACCATAAAGCCAAAGTTCATTTCAGATTGTGTTTCATTTTAGACTATGTTTTTGATAACAGTCCAAGGTTTCACTTTAGACTGTGTTTTAGATAACAGTTCAAATATTTGGTGCTAGAAACCCCACAACTCAGTGATGTGTTTAAAGGTACTTACTTTTTAAAAAGTTTTTTTTTTCAGAGACAAAAAGAAAGTGCTGATAATAGTTATCACTTAAATCAATAACATTTTAATTATGCTGTTATAAGTTTTGTATAATGGAATATCAGCACATTTCCATTTGAAACTATATAGTCTTTTCTACTTAGAAAGATGGATGACCTTGTTTGATCGCTATTCTTCCTTTAACCAAAGAATGAAATTAGCACGCCAATACCTTAAACAATTATTGAGAAATTGGCTGAACCTAAAAATTCATTTCTATCCCCTCTGACTTTATGTAGGACACAATAACTTCAATGTAGGAAATGATAAATTATCAGTGATTCCTTTTGTGAATTTTGTAACATTCTAAGAAGCTGGGAAATAGATGTGAAGGGGAAACGTCTTTGCTTGTTTAGATTTACTTATGAACAGCACAAATCATGCTCCAGTCTGTGCCATTTGCAGCCCCTAAAACATATTTAAGTATTTATAATTTCAAACAAACACAGACTGAAGTTGAGTTTCTATGCCGCTTTTATTCTAACAAAAGGACAAATGGAAGGAAAACCAGTAAAGGAGGCCTGTATTGCTATTACATTTTGAGTGTTGTTATTCTGGTAAAAGTCTTATTTTAGAAATTAAATGCTGCTTCAAGCTTCACAGCTCACCAGTTTTTTTTCCACCTGTGAATGAAAGAGGACAATTACAACCTGTCATTAAAGCAGTGTCAGCGTCTGCATCAATCCCGCTTTTTAAGAGTAAATGACACAGGTCAAAGACCCTAGTGACAAATGCATGTTAGTGGTGTCTGCTCCTTAGTTATTCTGTCCTAGATAAGGCATGAAAGGAGTAACCCAGATGCGGTAGACTATGACAGAATCTCAAGTCACACAAGCACCTCATTTCATAATTTGAGTCTGTCATCTGTGATGGTCCTTGATGTTTCTTTCATAAAGACCCTCTGATATCAGTGCAGCCCGTAAGCCTTTGAGAATTAGAGTATTAGGATGTGAGCTATTCAGGATCCGGGAAGATGTGCGTGGAAGATGAAACACTTCAATTTCACAAGAATCGGAGGCTGGTCTCATAAACAGAGCAGGTGCAGATCAAGTTGAGATGAATCAACAGTCATGTAAAGAGATAGGGAAGGACAAGCATCCTGCCTGTCTCGACAGTTTGCTTTTAAAATGTCTGACAACTCTTTTTGTTTTCATGCGCCATTTTAAATGCTATACAGTCATTACTCTGCCCTTTTAATTGGTTAACGATTTACAAGTTTATGTAGAAAATCCAGAGTGATTTGGTACTGAACAATAAAAACCATGTAGGTTCTAAGGATCCATGTTTGAAGTACTGTCTGAATTGTAATTCTTAAGCTCTGATTGGTTTGGTTTTGTTTAGACAAAGCTTCGCTCTGTTTGCCTGGCTGCTCTGCTCTGTGTTCTGAAGCGCAGCGATCCTGTGACGATCCTCCGAGTCCACGAAGCTTTATTCAGGTTTCTGTTTTCTATTCAGACCTTCCCTTTTTCTAGGGCTATCATCCTCTGATGATTCTTTGTTTTGGATTATTTTCCCAAGGGGGAAGGTTTTTGTTGTGGATAAGAGAGCCTCTGGCATCTGGAAAAGTCCAGAATGAAGAGAGAAAGAAACAGAGTGGGCATGGTCAGGGCTGTCTTCTAGAGATGTAGTAATAGCCTGTTATTTTTTTTCAAAATTTAAACTAATTCAATAGTATCAATAAACTATTTGCTTTCAAAAAATCAAACATAACTTTTAAATATATAGTCAACAGTAAAGGAGCATGGCACACTCAGGGTTTATACTCTAACATTCTGATCATTGTTATGTATGCATACATTCATATTTTAGTTCAAATCATCATATTACTAACAGAATAATAATTCCTTCTTAAATACTCCAGGAACTGTAAAAATAAAGTGATTTTCCAAAGTAGTAATGCTACTGAGACCCACATCTTAAAGTAAGTTCTGAAACATAACTAAATAAACCCATAATGAATTTTTTCTGTTATTTCACAATTTATATTATTAGGTGGATTGTCATGATCTAACTAAATATAAGCAATTCCATTAATGCCATCTCTCATGTGTCCTCCAATGATTTAGTATGAAGACTTCATGTTTGAAGAGGCTGCTTTTCTGAATGTATGCTTGTTTGCTAGTATCGTTTAATTTAGTCTTTTACATGTTGTTCTTAAGTATTGTAGATCCTGTCCATATATTTTATATTGTACCCTCTACCAACGTTAAATGTATTTTTTCCCTGGAGGGACAACTTGTTTTTTTTTTTTCCTGGCTATATTGTTTAAACTTATCTTCAAGGCTCTTCAAAAAATGACTTAGAAAAGTCTTGCTCACATTGAGGATAAATCCTGTCAGGTAAAAGAAATCCATAGAAAAGTGTGTGTGTGTGTGTGTGTTTCTTAAATGTGAGATTATTTTAAATCATAGTGCTTAAAAGTAGAACTTGTCCGAAACGCAGATATAACCTTCAGTTCTACGTAGTTTCCTGGTATGAAAGCATCAAATTTTAGTTTATGTCTTCTTTATTCTAGTTTACCTTTTTACATATAACCATTAACATGAATCAAGTACAGAAACAAACCCGCAATCAAAGAAGTTCCTCTTCTCATCTGATGTTTACTGAGTCCTGCTATATGTTCAGATTTCTCACTTGGTCAACATTATTTGCTTCTGTTTCACAGACCCAAAATGTAAGTATAATATCTAGGCTTTCTTTAAACTGGATTGAATTATTTCTCCCCTTGTCACCTAGCTAAGTAGACCATCTATCTATCTACCTATCTATCTATCTATCTATCTATCTATCTATCTATCTATCTATCTATCAATCATCTATCTGTCTGTCTGTCTATCTATGTATTTATCTATCAATCCTCTCTTCATACCAAATACTTATTTTTTTAAATAATGATTAAACAGACACACAATTTGATTATGTTAAGTTACTTTAGATCAATCCAAGGGGATGAACAGCAATGACCATTTAAAAATAAGAACATGTTCTATATAAAATTTGCACTTTAGTCTTTAAATGCAGAATATTATATTTATTCTCCTGAGTTCAGAGCTTTGGTCTTTTCATAGTCTCCCATATTTCTTGGATATTTGTTGTCTGGATATTCTTAGATTTAGAATTTTCTTTACCTGAGCTCCCCATTTCTGATATCCAGTTTCCAAGAAAAATCCTTTCTCCTGGCAGTGGTGGCACATGCCTTTAATTCCAGCCCTTGAGAGACAGAGGAAGGTGGATCTCTGTGAGTCTGACGCCAGCCTGGTCTACAAAGAAAGTTGCAAGACAAGTTCCAAAGCTACAGAGAGACATCTTGCCTCCAAATATCAAACAAACAAGTAAATAAATAAAAATAAAAAACCCTTTATTTTATGCCTTTTAATCTGTTGGTAATCTTTTTACTTTCAATACAAAATTACAGTATGGTTAAGTAAGTTCGGTCTTCAATATATAATATCAAAAAATTTGCCAAGGTTCTCTTAGTAAAGCATTAGGAGTGACCAGAACTCCTACTTTTATTCTAGCCTGGCTGTCAGTACTGCTGACTGAGGAGATACAGCCTCATACAATACTCCATTCAGGATTTGATCATAATCCTATTTTCTTTGGGTCCCCATAGAACAATCAGCACCCCTAATCAGGAGGAAAGACCCTAGAAAACTGTGACCACATCCCTCCCCCCGCCAAAATGAATTATGGATGTTTGTCTTTGTTTAGAGTGTTGGTTACAAGTTGTTACGGATAGTGATCAGGCAAAAAAGCTAAACAAAGGAGATTAGATTCAGAATTCTTGAAAAGAGAAAAGGGGAAATGCTGTGAGACAATGCTCTTGTACACTATAAAGATTTGTCACTTGTATTAGTTTTATACAATGTGGAATGGCCATTAGTCAGGCAGGATGTATAGGAGGGATAACCAGAGTAGGAGAATTCTGGGAAGAGGAAAGACAGAGAGTAGTCACCAGCCGGACATAGAAAACTATAATGAGAATGGTTGACTGAGAAAAGGTACCAAGTCACGTGGCTAAACATAGACAAGAATTATGGGTAAATTTAAGGTGCAAGAGCTAGTTAGTAGTGTGAGCAATATGTCAAACAATTTATAATTAGTATTAGCCTGTGTGTGTTTATTTGGGACTGAACGGATGTGGGAATGAGGGAGACAGAAACTTCCATTTATAATTCAGTACTCTGAGTACATGAACAAGGTATTATATCAAGGTCTTAGACAGATCTAGCTATTGTATTTCTTAAAACTATCACAATGGGCCGGGCGGTGGTGGCACACACCTTTAATCCCAGCACTTGGGAGGCAGAGGCAGGCGGATTTCTGTGAGTTCGAGACCAGCCTGGTCTACAAGAGCTAGTTCCAGGACAGGCTCCAAAACCACAGAGAAACCCTGTCTCAAAAAACAAACAAACAAACAAAAAGAACTATTGCAATGATTTCCATAAGAGAAATACAAATTTGCACTCTTTTATCAGAGCTGAGCTTTCCCAGCTATCAGTATCCTTGGCAGCATGTATTGCTCTTTATTTGTTTTAATCTTAGCTATCCGAAATAGGTTAAGATGAAATTTAATAATAGATACTTCATATTTCCAAGATGGCTAAGCATGGTGCATTTTCTTAAACATCTTTAACACTTTGGAATTCTCAGTGCTCTTTGTTTTGTTTACTCTACTTTTAAATTTTCATTCTGCTTTTGAATTGTTTGATTCTTTCTTTCTTTTCATCTTTTTATATACTATAGACACTAACCCTCTGTCAGATGTTTGACTGGTAAAAAATTTTTCCCATTCTGTAGGTTCTTTCTTGAATTGATTAATATTTTACTTTACAATACAGATTTTATTGTTGATTTAAAGATTTCCCTCTTTGGGCTCTATTTTCTGAGCAAGCTGAGCTTTTGACTACTACAAATTGGATTATAGGAGGTATTAATAAAAGAGATCATTATAATTGGGGACAGATTTGGGAGGAGTTAGAGGAGACTGGAAGATAATATATTAAAAATACATTGGATGAAAGCCCTTAAAGAATTAATAACAGTATTAATTTATAAAAATAAAATGAGAAATCCAGGTAGGAAGAGCATATTTGAAATACAACAAAGTAAACATGTTGAAATATATTAGTTTTACCAAGTTACATCTAGAAAGAAAGTATTTGTAATGTGTATAATGTATGTAATCAAAATTTATGTGACAGATTAGAAGGCATGTGTGTATAAATAATAATCAAAACAAATCACATTTAAATACTTTCTATGCCCTCATCTATGTATCTGTCTATGTATCTATGTATCTATGTACCTATGTATGTATGTATCTATCTATCATCCATCTATCCATCTATCTATCTATCTATCTATCTATCTATCTATCTATCTATCTATCTATCATCTATCATCTCTCTCTGTCTCTCTCTCTGTCTCGGTCTCTGTCTCTGTCTCTCTGTCTCTCTCTCTCTCTCTCTCTCTCTCTCTCTCTCTCTCTCTCTCTCTCTCTCTCTCTCT
>NW_026067896.1:8880523-8899662 GCF_014885135.2 Alexandromys fortis
CTCTCTCTCTCTCTCTCTCTCTCTCTCTCTCTCTCTCTCTCTCTCTCTCTCTCTTTCTCTCTTTCTCTCTCTCTCTCTCTCCTCTCTCTCTCTCATCTATAACTGCCTGTCTGCCCCTCTGTGTGCATGTCTGTTTATCTGTCTACCTGCCTTTCAGTTTATATATTATTTTTCTTATCTACTAAAGGTTTTGCACAGCTCAGTTAATTTCACTCATTGAATGTTTTGAGTTTTAAAACATATGATATAAAAAATAATGATAAGGATGACATTGCCTTGGACATCTCAGTAGTCAAATTACTTCTAAAGCATATCTAAAAGAAAGAAAGAAGTATGCAGCGTTCCTTCTTCCCTTCCTCGGCTGTTCCCTCCCTCCCTCCCACCTTCCTTCCCTACCTTGTTTTCTTCCTTCTTATATCCTAGATAATTTCCATAGTAATTTGAAATATCAGGCTTTGATTTCTTAAAATCACCAACCAAATCAGCTGTGCGTGTTTAGAGTACCCAGGATAGGTGAGTGAGAAGATGTCACTCTGGTAATTTGGAAGTTAGGGTTACAATTAGTCCTATTTGAGGTGAATGAACTATACAAATGTTTTATTTTTCTTTGTCTCAACTGAACTCTTCAAATAATTAATTTAGTTATTCATTTTTAAAAGAAGAGGAGCATTTGATTTCTGGGGGTTTGGAGTATAGCTCAGTGGTAGGACATACTCCTCTCATATGTAGGCCCTGGATTTGATACCAGCACATTAAAAACAAACAAAATATGGATCTCCCCTTCATATTCCAGACTATCGGGTTGAGGGATAAGCAGTGCCCCTTGCAAAGGCTTCATGGGAAGCCAGTTAACGCTTCCTGCATCACACATTATGGAGACAAAATAGTTGCTGGAATACAACCAACACTAACTGTTGAATAAATTTTTATCATTGGCAGAAGGAAATGAGATGACATAAAAATCTCTTCCAGGGGATAAACATTTTCATCATTAATAGAAAACTTTCACTTTTATAGACATCTCTGGAAACTTTTTAGAATTTCAATGTGCCAACAGATAAGTACATTCTGCTTAAAAGCATCCTCAACATTTTTATTGCCTTGCCATTAGAGTGAACATGAATGGAGTCTGCAGGATTGTTAGCAACCATTTGCGGGGAGTGTTGAAGTAGTCCCTTGTCTCTTTGACTAATTAGACATGAGTTGTTAGCTCTTTTTATTATTTTTGCAACTGCTCACATTAGAGTAGTAGATTTTGCATAATTCATCTACTTGTACACTTTGGTAAATTCTCTTGGTCCCAACTGGAGGACTGCTTAGCGCCAATTTGTAACTGGTCCATTACTGACTCAGACTGAATTATCTTATTGAAGGCTCTATTTGTTTGAATAATGAAGTTTTTCCGTGAAAAATGATTTCTTCACATTTCAATTATTAACATTTATATTAAAACACTATATTAAATTTTAACCAAAAGAAGTAAACATTATTAAAAATGTACACATTATTGATTTACAAGCTTGCCTAATCATTTTAATAATGAATTTTATCAGGGACTGCTAATTTTAAGTCACCTTTACCAGCAAGTATTATTAAGACTTAAAGTTGTTTTCTTTATGGAACAATTACATTTTATCAACATAAAATTTCAGTGTGTATGGCATACAGACAGTTTTACCTAGCTAACAAAAATTCTTAAATATTGGAATCACTTATTTTCTAAAAGTCTGTGCACAGGCCTAATACACTTGAATTGCAGCTACCACTCTGCTAAGGGAAATAAAGTTTACTTGTTTTCTAGCTGGTCTAATAGTGTAATTTTCCTCTGTAAGCAAGCAGAGAAAACAAGTAAATATAGCCTTTGTTCATTATAGTATGGGACCCAATATTGTGTGTGTATTAGAAATCCACTGTACTACACAGTTGACTCTAGATGAAATATTTGGCTCACACAGCAGGGAACAATTTGCTAACATGTGTAAAATCATAAAGCATACTGAAGTCCAACAGTACATTTGCATATGTAACCAGATATTGTGTGTATGTGTTTTGGAAACTCTCTTGTCTACACAGTTGAATATTGTAGCAGTATTTGGACCACATGTCATCGTAAAATTATATCCTAAAATGTGCAAAATTGCAAAGCATTCTGTACCCATCTACACTGAGAACTGAAACCCAGTGGACGCCAGCTTAATGGAAAGTATCCACATGGTGTTGGTCTACATATATCGATGTCGTTTTATTCTCTGCACTTTAAAGAGACCTAAATATTGGAATTACAATCACTGAATTTATTTGTATTCACTTAAATCATTGCTTTTGGCCTTAAGCCACCCCGAATCAGGTCATCATTTATTAGTTATTAACACACGAATCTGTAGAAAAATTCTGGGTCTTTTCGGACCCTACCAGGAAGCTGGAATTTCTTATAATTTACCAGATTCATTTCAAGACATAAAAGACAAAATTCCTAATCAACACAAAAACATTTCATATGATTGAAGAAAGCTTGTTAAGATGCAACCATGAGACAGTGAAACCTAAGATCTGAAGTTTTATCTAATATTTCCACTAAACATAAATAATAATTTAAAGCTAAATAAGCACCATGGACACATTTTATTTCTCATTTACTACTTAGCATAGCAAAAAGAAATGATCGCAGTATTAACGCATGAACAACCAGGAGAATAAAAAGCCCCTGTAATTGGGCATAATGTAGCCCAGTGGTGCTAGCGAGCACCTCAGTAGTAGTCTTGAATAAAGTCCTCTTTTCTAAAGTACATTAAGGAGAGTCTTTTAATTCCCCTGTGAAAAGCAAGCAGCCTTTTCTTTGTCCTATGTATGATATGTGCAACCACTTTGGAAATCAGTGTGGCAGTTTCTCAGGAAATTGGGAATCAACCTACCTCAGGATCCAGCAATACCACTCTTGGGAATATACCCAAGAGATGCCCAATCATACTACAAAAGCATTTGTTCAACTATATTCATAGCAGCATTATTTGTAAGAGCCAGAACCTGGAAACAACCTAGATGCCCCTAAATGGAAGAATGGATAAAGAAAGTGTGGAATATATACATATTAGAGTACTACTCGGCGGTTAAAAAAAAAAAGACATCTTGAATTTTGCTTGCAAATGGATGGAAATAGAAAACACTATCCTGAGTGAGATAACCCAGACCCCAAAAGATGAATATGAAGAATATTCGTTTGGCGGCAATGGATGAAGATAGAGACAGAGACCCTCATCAGAGCAACGGACTGAGCTCCCAAGGTCCAGTTGAAGAGCAGAAGGAGGGAAAAGATGAGCAAGGAAGTCAGGACCATGAGGGGTTGGTCCACCCACTGGGTCAGTGTGCCTGATCCAATGGGAGCTCACCAAATCCAGCTGGACCAGGACTGAACGAGCATGTGAGCAAATCGGACTCTGACTGTGTCTGCCAATGGGGGCTGACTGAGAAGCCATCGATAATGGCACTGGGACCTGTGTCTACTGCATGTACCGTCTTTTTGGGACCCTAGTCTATTTGGATGCACATCTTCCTAGGCCTGGATGGCGTGAGGACGGTCTTAGACTTCCCACAGGGCAGGTCCCCTGCCCTCTCTTAAGGAGGGAGGGGGAGGAGCGTGAATGGGGGAGCAGGAGGGGAATGGGAGGAGTTGAGGAAGTGTAAATTTTTCAATGGAAAAATAAAAAAAACTACAGCAGAAGCTCACTTTAAGCATGGATTCTTTACTTAGGAAAGCTCTACAATATTCATTTCTCTTATGCTTATGGAGTAACTTATAGTTTACAAATAGAGATTAATTCAGGTAATATATCAAGATTACAGGTACGTGGATATGGAACCCTCCTCCCCCCTTTCACATTGCCGTTTGCTACTCTTCAGTCTCAGGCCACCACCTAACTCCTTGTATCCCCCTTAGTGGTGACCTCACAGTTGTATCATTTCAGACAATGTTAGGGTAACCAGACCTTTTCTCAAACGTTTGTACATTTGAAAATATCTTTGTCTCAGTAATTAGATTTAAGGGGTTAATAGTGAACAGAATCTCAGTTCAAAGTCACTTATGCTGTTAAAAAAATCACACAATGTCTTAGTGCAAAGTAAAGTAGGTTTTTATTCTTTGTGCTAAACATCAAGGCAAATACTTCACTGACTTAGAAGTTAAATTATTGTCATTAGTCTATTTACATGGCTGGTACTAAAATTGAAAGTTCTTGGAAGAATATATGTCTGTGGTGTCTTAGATTTTCAGTGTCTGATATTTGTACAACATTAGTAAATACTACTGGAAACACAGTGACCATTTCACTGACCATTTTCACCATTTATTCAACTAAGTCATTTTTAAATGTCCTATGTCCAATAAGGGACTTACGTCCTTGAAAGCAGGCATAGGGCCAGCCTCATTTAAATTTTCAGCATAGAGACTAGGAAATGAGTGTTTCTGGTTGGCAACAATGTAACTTCATTTTGGCATTTTGTCTAGAAATCAACAGAACCCGAGTGAGAACATCTACAGCTATTGCGCAATTGCAGATCTCTTGCCAGTCCCTGGAACTAATGTTAGTCTGTGGTAGAAAGCGAGACACAGACATGCGAGGACGCCTACTTGTTTTGTCCAGATATCCACGATGGCGCTCCAGATGTCTGCATAGGGGTTGCTGCTCATAGACTCAGGGAAAATTCTTTGAGAAGTTTATACTATATTATTGCCACATAAGTGAATCTCAAAGTCTTGGTTATTGATCATCAAGAACCTCAGACTGTAGCTAGTGAGGGAGGTCATGCAGTAACTATCCAAATCTGCTCTGTTTCATGTGTCTTCTTGAAATGGAAACATCTTAGAATCGATAAGAACCTTCTAACTACATTTCTTTCCCAGTAGCAAATTGATTCTTAGAGCAATAGGGTATTTTCTTCAATCGCTTTTTGTAAAAATGTTGCATCTTTGAAAATGGGCTTCAAACTTTCACAAGTGTCTTCCGTGCTGATTTCCTCTTGGGATAGCCATCATCTCTTCTACCCTTTCAAGGCTGCAATTATTTTTTAGTAAGACTGGCCAACTTGAAGTGATTTCAGTTAGCTAAATGACTGCCATTGATTGGCTCCTTATTTTGGCATAACATCTCTCACTAGAAGTCCTTGTTTGATCTCTCAGCTTCCCTGCAGAATACCACTTCTTCTTCTGGATAATTACCCAGTTGGATCTTGCTATGTCTCAGCAAGAAATTAGTTGGTGTAGCCTACCCTTTTCACTTCGGCAGTTAGGGTAATGTTTGGAAGAATTAAATTGTTATTTTGTCTAATTTGCTCAAAATATTTTAAAACTTTTTGCTAAATAATAAAAGGTCTTTTAAATGTCTTTGTAAATCCTACTCATATGTGCATGCTGCTGTCATAGACATTTTTAAAAATTGTTTTAATTTCTTAAGCGTATAAAATAAAAACCTTCATGAGACACCCTTCTATTTTTTACTATATGGCATTTGGAGTATGAATCCTACCTTTGATGCAGATCCTTTTGTGATAGATATTAAATTTTATATATTTGAGGATAGATACAATTCATTTTTTTTTTTTTGATTTTTCGAGACAGGATTTCTCTGTGTAGTTTTAGAGTCTGTCCTGGAACTCATTTTCTTGACCAGGCTCGGCTTGAACTCTAGAGATATGCCTGCCTCTGCTTCTCAAGTGCTGAGATTAAAGGAGTGTGCCACCACTCTCCTGCTAGATACAACTATTATAAGCACAAATCTAACATTATGCTGTTAAAAATTGAAAATATTGAGTATTAGGATAACAATAACCATGTTTAGTATTAGGACCATAACAATGCTATTATTTACTGAGTCCATACTATTGATCTGGGGCCATCCTAATTTCTTGCTGTCTATGCATGCATGAGATACCCTATTTTACACATCAGAAAATTGACTCACAAAAGTCATTTCCTATGGTCATGTGCACAATGTCAGCGATTCAGAGTTCACTGTTAATTTGGCAATGAAGAAGGCTCAGGAATCATTTTAGCACTGCTGTGTGACTTTTCATTGAAATTACAGCACTTTGGCCTAGTAACTGGAAAATTTCCTTCAAGTAGTCTTAAAGCCCAGATACCAGTATTTTGTCAAATTGTTCCATGTTCATAACATACTTCAGAATGGAGTCCTCCTGAAAGGAGAAACACAATACTGTAGTAAGGTATATGTGGCTATTTGCTAGCTCTGGGTTTTCTTTATTATTATCTGTTCATTTTTTTTTTATTGTAGAGACCCTCTGAAGATTTGAAGCTAAAAGCACTACTGAAAAGTGTATGTATGTAATTATGAAAACTGAGGTAGAAGACATAAATATTAACAGGATTATTTTCTAAAGCTTCTAGTTTTCCCAGAAGTATTCTACTAATAGCATAAGTTAAGCACAAAGATACAGTACGTAACATTTATCTTGCTAAATTCATGCTGGATAAGTAAATTGACATGATGATATGATTTCCACGTTGTTCTGAAATTTGCTGTTTCCTGAACTGCAACTGAAGTTGAAGGTATTGACCTTTATTGTAATCACTTACCCAATGGGATCATACCTTCTGCTTACTGGCTAGCTATCCTTGTTACCTGGTGTCATACAGGGGCTAAAACGTTTGTGTGGATAAATATATTTTACAGTTCAGTTCTTTTAATCATTTAGCCAGCTTGCACGCACCTGGGGATGCTTTCCACTGAGGAGCTTATGGAGTGGGAAAACAGTCACCACTGTCTTTTTTTTTTCATCAAGGACTTCAGCAGAATGCTGCTTACTTTTCTACCATATGATAATTTCCAGAACTAAAATAATTTTGCTTCTAGTCCTCCATCTATGCCACCTCAGGGACTTCTAAAGACATAGTGCTTCCTCCAGCCCTGTGCCTTTAACGCAAAGCACATCTTCTGGGAGTTCATTTCAGACCACACTAACTGGTGTTTTACTGACTCCTGAGAAATACCCATATGATCTAACGAAGAACAAATGATAGTGTTGTAAAGAAATTGAAGCAAACTCTAAAATGTTTGCTTCTTTCTTCTTCAATGAAATACTGTCGATTGTCTTATCAATTATGATTCTGTAATATATTAAAATATTCTATTATTCGTAGTGAAAATAAAACTATACAGACAGTCTTTTTTTTTTCTGCAGAGACTATAACACTAATGAACTGCTAAGATAAATGAGTGTGTGATAATTTCCAGGTCTGTAGAGCTATGATAATATGGAGTACACCACCTCTTGCCAAAGTTTGTCTCTGCTATTGTGTGGGAGAGGCAAGTGCAAATCATTTTCTTCTTTAAATATTCTCAGGACTTAGCTCTTTAATGAATAGGATTACTTTTCTAGCTTAGAGTCAATACTTCATTTTAGCTGAACAACATAAATCAACTAAAACAGCTCCCAACTACCTCTTGAAAAAATATATTTCTCACAGAAACTAATATCTGTAGGAATGTGAAAACTCCTCAAGATACCTTATGTTAATAAAGTGTATAGCCCTTTTCTTTCTGGAGGTAATAGTTTGATAATTACTTTTAATTCTCATTTTGCCTCAGGAATTTGGCTCTGTGAGAGTTAATATGTTTTGGTACTTCAAGAGAAACTAAAACCTCCATGTGTCATGTACAAAATATTATTTTTTTGATGTAAGATTAAGAATAGTTTTCTGTGCTACTTCAAAGAATTGTTTTTGATTTTAAGGATAAATTCTTCATTGTGGAAAGCTAGCTAATGATAACATGAGCACAAAAGCTATCTTTAGTCTTCTTTCCCTTTATGCTCCTGTTTCATGGATAGAATGCACTCTAATCCAAAACTACTTGGATTCCAAATATTCTCATCTGGTTGCTGCAATCTCATTGGAAAAGAAAAGCAAAACAAACAATAATGACAGCTAAACACAGACACAAGATCTAGACTTGCAGCATCATGTCCTGTGAAAAATAATAATGTCAGGTAAAACTGATGTCAGTGTGTTAGAGGGAATTTTGAAATGACTATAATCCAAAGTATACAAACACACTTTTAACAATTTGAATTAATTGTCTATTTATTTCCTTTGCCAGATCTAAATCTAAGAGGAAGCAATAGAAAAATATTTAGAACCATTGGTAACATGTTTAATGAAGTTAAAACCCCTTGAGTCTGGAATTTTATAGGCCATGAGGGTGAATGAATGCCTTTGTGTGAAAAATGCAATGTTATACTGAAAATAAAAATGTCTCTTGTGATTTTAATGGGAGGTTTAATTTGTTTGGTTTGTGCCTCCATAAGTATATTTATTGGGTTGGAGAAGAGTTTCCAAACAGAGAGGTCATAGAAAGTGTTTTGTAGTGATATGGGTGGTGGGGCTGTGTCCCCAGCACCCCGGCCACCTGCTAGCTTATGCCCCGAAATAATTACACGGACACTGTATTCTTTTAAACACTGCTTTCCCATTATATCTAGCCTCTTCTCGGCTAACTCTCGCACCTGGACTAGCCCATTTCTAATAATGTGTATATGCACCCCAAGGTGCACTTACCGGGAAGATTCTAGCTTACGTCCATCCTCGGTTGGAGCTTCATCGCGTATGCCCAGGAGAGCGAAGCAGGGCCTCTGCTCCAGAGAGCAGAGCTGTCGAGTCTACCCAGGAGAGCTTAGCATGGCATCTCTGCTCCAGAGAGCAGAGCTATCGAGACTGAGCTCACTTCCTCTTCCTCCCAGCATCCTATTCTGTTTACTCCACCCACCTATGTTCTAACCAATAAAATGGGCCAAGCCAGTTTCTTTATTAGCCAATGACCTTCCTCCATCAGTGTTTTAAGATTCATTTTTTTGGGCAATGTTTAAATATAAAATTTGGTACTTAGATTTTTCTTATCTATGAGGTGTCATTGTATAGAAAGAGGATCATAAATAGCTGTTCTATCCAACTTGGACAATGAAACATTTGGTTTATTTCCAGGGAAGTCGGAAGAGAACACACGTAAAATCAGTAGTGCCTAATATTACAGAAATTATAAAACAAGAACATTTATGTGTTAAATTTCAAACATTCCCCAAAATCCCTTCAATACACACTCTTAAAATTTATTGTATTATGCATAGAAAATAAAATTATAAGACTGATTATTTTCTCTAATGAGAGTATAACCAATAAACTGAACATATTTGGAAAATCAGACAAATTAATATGACAATTCCTCTTAGTTGGAAAAATAAACTTAAGAATTCATTAGAATACTATGTTTCAACATAGTATGTTATAACATTCTGTGATCTATTAGTTTCTTTAAAATTGGATATTTTCTTTAGATATTTTAAGTCTTTTGGCAAACAAAAGCTTGTCCTCAAAGTTAATATTTATCATGATATGCCTCAACTTCACTATATATATACTTTTGTACATTTTGAGAAAAAACTTGCATTTTGAAATAGTCACGACATGAATGGTTCTCCTTATAGAGTTTGGGAATGCATTTGATGAGGTGTTCTAAAGAATCCAGCCTGTGCAAATGGATGGAGTTAGAAAATGTCATTTTGAGCGAGGTGCCCTCAGAAATACAATTATCACACGTACTCATTCATAAGTGGTTTTTAAACATAAAGCAAGGAAAACCAGTCCACAAATAACAATCCCAAAGAACCTAGACAACAATGAGACCCCTAAGAGAGACATACATAGATCTAATCTACCTGGGAAGTAAAAAAAAAAATCTCCTGAGTAAATTTGGAGCATGGGGACCTTGGAAGAGCATTGACGGGATGGGGAAAGGCAGGGAGGGGAGCAGAGAAAAATGTAGAGCTCAATAAAAATCAATTAAAAAGAGAAACCAGGCTGTGTTCAAGACTAGACAATAATATATATGAAATAGACATATATATTATATATGTATATATGTATATATATATATATATATGAACATTTTTCTGAAGACCCCAAGGTAAGATAAAAATCATAGGCAATGAAAACTTTCATTCTTGGAAAACTAAAAAATGGTAAATAACTTCTAATTTTTACATTAGGAATCCTTGATGTGCCTTAAATTTAAATGTCAACCAGTAACAATAAGATATAATTTACTAATCTCAATGGTGGATACCTTTCAGTCCATTTTCTAACCTATGTGAAAGCTGATAATTTGCAGAATTGATGAATATATATTATGTGCATTTCATAAGACAGAATTTTACCCAGTTTCTGAAGAGACATTTAACTTTTACTTAAAATCAATTATTCATATATTTAATTACCTTTAGCGTTTTGTATGAGTGTATACATGCGCATGCATGTTGGCCACAGAGTATATGTGGAGGACAGAACATGCCTGAAGGTCATTGGCTCTGTTCTTTTACCGTGTGGATTCCAGGTAGCAATGATCAGACTCAGGCCATCAGTGATGGCAACAGGTTCCTCTACTCGCTGATCCGTTTCACCAGTCCCTGACTTTAATTTTAAATCTATAGTGTTATTCTTTTGCTTTAATTCACACTAAATCATACCTCTTCTATTCTAAATTCTCTGATATCTTTTATTTTAAAAAGTTTAGTTCACATCAATTGTTCATATTAATGGAGGAGTATTAGAAACTTGATATGGGTACTCATTATGTAATATTCAAATCCAGGTATGTGTATCTACATCTTCATAGACTTATTCTTTATCTATGGTGAAACAATCATTTTTGACATGCACACTGGTTTACTGTTATCCATGATCCCCCACTCCGCCACACCCCGAGAATCTGCCCGTCTAACTTTTCTCACTCCCTTCTTTTCCTAGATTCTCACAATTGGACACCACAGTTTCCCATTGATTGAACTGTGTTTATTTTATGTATATTAAGCCTTGATATGTAGAATTCACAAATAGTCACTGTCATTCTGTTGGGTGTCTCTTCGCTCTGTGAGTATTTCCTTTGTTGTGTGGATATTTTTAGTTTAATATGATTCTCCCTATCTTTGAACAAATGAGAAATGCATCAAAAGGCTAATAAAATATTTTTTAAATTTTGATATATATATATATATATGAAAATAGAAAGATTAATAATAAAGTACTCTAAACAATGGAAACATTATTTATAAATTCTTGGGAAAACATACAGTTGGGCTGTTTTAATTATACAAAGGATATGATGATCTTCAACACATGTAAACAGATACAACAAAAACATGAGGGATATGTATCATCCCCATTTATTTAGTATCTTATATATGCGTTTTACATTTCTTGTATATTTATGAGAGAATACACCACTTCTAAATGATTGTAGTTATGTTTAATATATGGATATATTGCTCATTGTAGTTCAGTCTCACAGATGTGAGTTCACATAGTCACTTTGTAACTCTTGTCTGTGTCTCTGATTTTTCTGGCAATATTTTTGTTACTTTTGTTATTATTACTTTGCATCTATTTCTCTTTTTCTAACCTAAATCCATTTAGTGTTCAAAATCAAAGCCACACATCATCCTCCCATTTACCTTTATATCAAATATTTTATACTCACTATATGCTTGGTGAATTGTGCACAAAACAAGACTTAATATAATAAAATTAATTTGCAAGTAACATTTTTAATAAGTGAATACAAGCTAAGGTCAATGAAGAGATAACTCGTTATGGAAATATACATTTTTGAAATTGTATTGCTAAACTAAAGTCTGTAATTATAGAAGTTAGCTTAGAATCTACCATGGCAAAAAAGAGTATTATGATAACGTGAACTAATATGTTTTATAATCAATTGACTATGTTAACCAAACACACAACCTTTCATTACAACATTGCAAACCTGGAAATATGTATGATCCCAACCTACACAGAATTAGTGTTAAATGTACTGAGCAGGTCATATTTCAGAATATGTGCATGCTCACGTGTGTGTGTGTGTGCAATAATAATTAGTGAGAAAAGAGAACATGATTTGAAGAAGAGTGGGGATGAGTATCTGGAAGGGATGGAGGAGGAAAGGAAAGAGAAATGTTGTAATTAAATTTTAATCTCAGAAAGTGTTTATGATGACTTTTTTCAATCCAGTTTATCTTGAGATGGCTGTGTTGTAATAAGAAAGGAAATGAAGATACTAAATCATAATCAGACCTTACATTCAACAGATGAACGAACATTAATAATACCTGACTATATAAGTAACTGATAACTTCAAAGTATATAGAAAGAGAATTTAGAGATTATTTGATTTTCTTTTTGCATTTTTAATCATAGTGAGTGAAATTAAGACTGAGTGATTGCTCAATATCACATAACTAACTTGTGATGGCTAAATCCATTCTGTAGTTTTTTCCTTATTTTGTAATTAATCATTAGCCAGCTAATGAATTATATATGGTATGAATATTCTTAAGTTCCCTCAAGTAAAGTGGAAGTTATTACACATATGGAATACACTTTTTTTCTGTATGCAATAGGTACTGACAGCCAAAGAGTATTCATAAGTTATCTTTACTATATTTGTATTTCATTTTTCTCCCCAATTATATTTCTTTGCATTCAATGAACCAAGAAGCATTTTATATAAAGATAGAATTAGGAAGAAAATTCCATTTCTCATCATGGAAACACTCCATTTACCCAATAAAGTGAAACAAGAGCTGGAACCCTGGATTTGTAATCTCTGGAGTAGTCCCACATAGATTCGTTGGGTTTGGAAATGTCAGGTCAGAAAGAGATTGTGGATTTGTCTTGTGACATGAAAAATAATGTTGTAGCTGTAGCTCCTGGAGATGGAATTCAGGTGGGAAAAAGAGAAGGAATAAAGAAAAAGTTACTACGGTTTTGCTGTTTAACATGAATACATACATTCAAGTTTTGAAAAGGACAAGATATTCAAATGTGCGACATGTATCAAAATTAAAGGGAAATAAGTGTAATGAAGAGCAGGATTTGTGTCTAATTGTACAAATTATAAAAAAGCCTGACAGTCAATTTTGCATAATTTAAAAATTGATGAGGAAAATACTCATTAAGATATCTCATCAATTCACCTAATGGTGCAGGATTATTACCTATGGTATATTTTTGAGTGTTTTAGTAAGCTAAATTTCTCATCAAAATGCCTGCTTTTCTGGTGCTTTTGTCAATACACTGAGAATTATCCAGTACTCTTCCCAACTCTGACTTCCTTTTATTTCACATCCTTCGACACTCAGCCGCTTTAATTAAAGTGCAATCAGAGATTTCTCAGCAAAGGGGAGAGTTCACTGCGGTTACCTGTGTTTATTTCTAGCCTTGTGACATACTTGTTATCTGTCTGAAAGAAGATAAAGTGTTGTTCAATGACTTTTCAAACTGGGGGAAAGTCACTGTTATATTTTTTAGTTTTGGTTTGTTACACTTTTGACCATCAAATTGAAAGGCTATAAGTTGATCAGAGTTTATGTTACGCTTTAAATAATTTTGTAATATAGATGGCAAGAATGGAAAAGGTGGTCACAGACAGTCAAACTAAAGTATCAGTTTTGTATAATGCCATCTGTTGGGAAATCAATGTTTTTCGCAAATTTCCAACTATAGTAAGTATAATTAAAGCTGAAATACCTTAAAAAGCATTCACCCCCAAGGGCACCAAATTGCAAATATATCAAGAAAAATAGATCGATATAAGGTAATTTCCAACATCATTCTTGTTAATTACTTAATAAGTACAATTAATTACTTAAAGTGGAACTCAGTTTTAAAATGTTCTGTATCACTGCCAATGTGAAATGCATGCTATTTTTATACTTCTATAAATATTTTAAAACTTGATTTTGTTCATTCTAATTTCATCTCAATAACCTAGCCTTCTCTTACCATTATTTTTTAAAAAAAGTTTGGTACATAGTTTATAAAGCATGTAAGTAAATTAGGATAAACATTTTATTAAAGTAATATTACCCAAAGTAAATTTAAATCATCAAATTTTGATGTGGCAGACGTAAGATTATTATAGTCTTACACTAAATGTAGGAGGAATTTCAGAAAAAAAAAACCAGAATCATGACCTTGAGTTTTGTAATTACAAAGTATGCTTTTAAAGAGAAGGATATTTTTCTATCTACCACCCATAAAATATTAGCAAAATTTGATTGTTTGTACTTCTATCTTTATTTTTGTAGCGCACCACGCCTGTCGGTGCTCTATGCGCTACTATACAGTTCATGAACTGGGCAACGGGCTGGAGATTGAAACACACAAAGACACACAGACAGAGAGATACAGACACGGGTCATCTTTGTGCAGGAATGCCCCCTTTATTGTGTACCAGAGCCACTTATATAGAGATCCTTAACTGATAGCCACGCCCCAGCCAAGCCCACCAGAAACCACTCTCCTGCCATTAGGAACTTCTGAGGGTCTCGTGCTCAGAGCAGCTGAAAGCATTAGAAGGTTTTTTTTTTTTTTTTTTTTTTTTTTACCATAAATTCAGGATCTGGGGGGTTCATAGCTCACAACAATTTTATCAATATTTATTTGATGTGGCCACATATAACAGTCTTTTTAAGTAATATTTTTATGAATTCTTAGAGAATTTCCTTCTTTCAATTGTGCTTATAACTCCCAGATCTTCACCCACTCCGTATCCACCCACACTCACGTTCTTTCCATTTCTACTTTAAAAAAAAATTAGTCTAACTTGTTTTGTCCAAGAACTCTTGGGTGTACGGTCTGCCCTGGACCATGATGGATCTACCGTGGTACACATCATCAGCCTCTTTCCTTGGTAGCCCATAGCTCCACAGCTAAGCTAAGGGTGGGACTTCATGATCGCCTCCCTACCTTCATTTCTGTCACCTTTGTGCTTCTGCAGATCTTCCACAAGCTGTCTCAGTCACTGAATACTCACATGTGCATCTGCCCTGATGTGTCGAGAAAACACTGTTTGGCAGTAGTTACTCACCTCCCCTAGTCTTTAAAAAAATTTTATTTATTTATTTATTTATTTATTTATTTATTTATTTATTTAGTATGTATACACTATTCTGTCTGTGTGTATGCCTGCAGGCCAGAAGAGGGCAGCAAATACCATTACAGATGGCTGTGAGCCACGATGTGGTTGCTGGAAATTGAACCTTTGGAAGAGCAGGCAATGCTCTTAACCTCTAAGCCATCTTTCCAGTCCCCTCCCCTAGCCTTTTATATATTTCTCTTCCCTCTTCCTAAATACAGTTGAACCTTTAGGGCATGGATATGATATTATTGCCTTATGTAAGCTTGAACACTCCACAGTTGCTTATACCTACAGATTAGCTGTCAGTGATCACAGAATGTGGGATTCTTAAGAAGTCTTCATTTTAATTGCTGACTATTGAGGGAATATTTTCCCCTTAAAATCTATACTTATATAATTCCAAAATTACTCTGATAAAACCTATCTGTGTCTTTAACCCTTCAAATGAACATGGCATAATACTGTTGGCATTGACAAATGACAGATTTTGCAACTTTATATACAAAAAAGACAAGAAACTCCCAATTTTCAGTTAGATAGAATTAAAATATTTGCGATTAAGAGACACACCATTCTCTTGTTTACTTTTATTTTTTCATAAAATTATCTACAATTTAAATAATTCTATAATATGGTGTGAGAAATTATACATGTTCTTTTTATTTTGTATATGTATGTGCCTTTGTGTTTGAAGAGTACAAACACACATGCATATGGACATGTAAGCTCAGAGGTCACCCTTAGGGATCTTCCTCTGTTGCTCTCCATCTTAATTTTTGAGACAGTTTCTCTCACTGAACCCAGAGATCACCTGCTTAGCTAGACTGGCTGGCCACAATCAATAATTATCCTCCTGTCTCTTCCTCTACAGTACAGGGATTACAGGCACACTGCAGTGTCTGCATCTATTATCTTGGGCTCTGGGTATCTAAACTCAAGCCCTCATTCCTGTACAGCAAGTGGTTTATTGACAGAGCGTCTCTCTAGCCCTGATGCATATTTGATTTCTAAAGGATGACAGTGAAATGACTTTCATTAATTTCAAGTAAATATATCTGTGCAAACAAATGCTGGAGTAAGAAAATAAAGTAGTAAAGTCAATTTGCTAACTTGGTAGCTCTGTTTTTTTAAAACCCGTTCAAGAAGGGGAAAAGACTACTCTTCTAATAAGTAATTAAAATATAGGTTATTACTAAATGAGAAACTTTGAAGGTTGTGAGAACTACCTCTACTTAGAAGATGGTTAGAGCATATACTAACAAATATTTACTTATGCAAATATAATTTATATGTGATGTAGGGTTAAACCTGAATAGGAAACCCAAGCTATTTATTCTAGAGAAAAATGAGATGCTGAATTATTCAATTACTATTGGTAAAAGCTGTACAATGAGCCTTTTATTGCTTACATAAGAACAATCCTACCTAGGCCTATTTGATGGCATCATATATACCCACATACAAAATGAAATTGATATAGTAGAACCAAGAAATAAGGACCACTAACAACCCTGACATTGAGTGCAGATTCTGTCTATTCTTCTTTCTTGTTCAGGAACTAAGAAACCCTTTTTTGGGTATTGACAGCCTCAGTTGGGGGTGGTAGGGAAAAGAAGTTTTTTTTTTTTCATTTTTTCCTTTTATCAAAAATAGATTCTTTTCTCATACTTATATTGTGATTACAGTTTCCCCTCCCTCTATCTACTCTTTCCGGTTTCTTCCCATATTGCCTCATATTTGGGTCTATTCCCATTATATCTCTCATTAGAAAAGAACATGCTTCTTCTATAACAACCAAACATGGCAGAAAATAAAGTATAATAAGATAAAATAGAACTATCACATCAAGAATGGACAGGCAATATGACAGAAGAAAAAGAACCCCTAACACAGGATCAAAAAACCACCCATTCACACGCTCAAGTCTCCCAGAAAATACTAAACCAAACTAGAAGCTATAAAATATATGCAGAGGATCTGGAGTAGATCAATGTAAGCCCTGTGCTTGCTGCTTCTGCCTCTGTGAGTTAATATGAGTTCTGCTCAGTTGATAATTGATTCAGAGGGTCTTGTTCTGGTGCCTCACAGTAGTAACTCTGATATCTGCTTTGTGCAGGGTCTTCTCTTGCTAGCTGTCTCATCTTCCATGGGTTTTCTGAGCTCTGAGGGGAGAGATTTGATGGAGACATACCATTTGGAACGATGTGTTCCAAAGACTCTCTGGTAGTTTGACTGTAAGCATCTGCATCTTTTCTCATCTGGTACAGGAAGTAGTCTCTCTGATAAGTGATGTGGTATTTCCCTCTGTATGGTATGATTTCCATTAATGAATAAAAAAACTGCTTTGGACCTATAGCAGGGCAGAATTTAGCTAGGTAGGAGAAACTAAAATGAATGCTAGGAGAAGGAAGGTAGAGTTTGGAGACACCATGGAGTCCCACCAGAGACAGATGGCAGAGCATTAGTTTAGAATATTATTTAAATAAACAAAAGTGCATTGAAAATAACTTCTAAAACCTCTAGAAATGGCAGAGACATCTGACTGCCTGGACAGTCACTCAAAGTTCCTTTGTAGCATTGGGGCATCCATCTTCAGCCTACAAGCACATCATATCTGGCAGATTTTCAATGGAGCAGGCAATTTGAAAACTGTCCTGCATGTATTGACAGTGTGTCAGTCACTTTCTCTATGCCCTTCAGAATATCTGGCAGTTTTTTCTGTGAAGCAAGAACGCTGGGTGACCATCCTGCTTTGTGCTGACAAAGTTTACAACAGTAGCTTTCTTGTGGGTCCTGCATGTCCAGTCTGCACAGCACATAGTCAGCAGTCAAAGGCAAGAGCAGTTTCTTTGCTCAGTGGCTAATCTTGCCACAGTGAAATCAAACTCCATAAGGAGTTTCTAAATGCCCATATCTTCTCTGAAGTAAATTGTTGCTACCAGGAACAGATGTATCTCATTGTCATAACAAACTTTAAGTTAGCAAAACATTTAAAATGCCATATTCTATAGGTTTTGAGGAATTTGAAGACTGTCTATCTAAAATATAATTCTATATGATCTGGAAAATATACCTAGCATATCTACAAATTTGATTGTTATATATGACTAATTACTGACCTGTGTTTCTTGATTATCCTAAGGATTTTATAATAATACTTTTCAAAAACTAGAATATACTTTACATTTTAAATAAACAGAATAGGTACAATATCTCAAACAAGAGCAAAAACATATATAAAATATGTTGTAACAAAAATAACCTTAAATTAGTAGCAATATAAAAAATTCTTTAATGAAGAGTAAACATATATATGGTGATGTAACAAAAATTATCTTAAATTTAATTTATCAAGAGTAAAATCTTATATACAGTATAACAAAGTTGACTTTGAATTTGTACCCATATACCAAATTTCATGCTAATGCAAAATAGTTGTCTTTTTATCCTATATTCCTATACCCCCCTAAATAAAACAAACGTCTATACTCACAAAATAACCAAAGACCACCCACACCCCCTTTTCTCTCGGGAAGGTGGACGATGTGTTCTCTAGATATCTTCCTGCTGAATGTGGGCAAAGGTAACAGAGAAAATGGAAATAGTGGCCAAGCTCTGGAAAGAGCAGCTGTAACCTTTGTTGATAGATACCAGCTCCCAAGTTCTGGAGGTCTTCCCTGATCAACTAGATTCAAATCAGCTTGGAACTAATCCAGAGCCTGTGGTTTCCTGTGTAAACAAAAACAACACTCTTTCTCTAAAGCATTTTTTATTTCAGTTTGACAAATACATTTTTTTTTACTTTTTTTCAAAGTGAAAGCATTCCTAAAATATCTAGGCTGGTTTATTCCAACAGTCCCTTTTTCCATTCTAGGTCTCTTAGCAGCTGTCCTTTGCTTTTCAGCAATCAACAAAAAAATTCAAAATCAACACGATACTATACAGAATTAATATTTCCTGTGTGTTTCCCATCTTTATATGACTTTTTATTATTATTCTTACTGTCTCTTTAAAGCCTTTACTTATTACTTTTAATATATTTCTTTCTATGGCAGCCTACAACCATTTTCTCTCTCTCTTTCTTTTTTTTTTAATTTATTTATTAACGATTTCTGTCTCTTCCCCACCGCCGCCTCCCCTTTCGCTCCCCCTCCCCCAATC
>NW_026067896.1:8900386-8973503 GCF_014885135.2 Alexandromys fortis
AGTATGGCTATAGAATAGGGTCATTTCAGGTTCTCTGTCCTCAGCTGCCCCAGGAACTAACTGGGGACATCGCCCTGGGCACCTGGGAGCACCAAATCTCTTGCCAACCCTAAGATGGCTCCCTTAATTAAGATGTGTGCTTCCCTGCTCCCCTATCCGACCTTCCTTTATCCCAAACATCCCGTTTCCCAAGTTCCCCCCAACCTCCCCTTCTCACTTTTCTCTCCCCATCTCCCCTTTGCCATTGTTCTTGAGGTCTCTCTTTTTTAAGAGAGAAACACACTTGTAAAACACACTGAAACCTGTTTAGAGACTTTTTTTCTGCCTGGGCCTCTTACTGCGTATCTTTTAGCCTTTTTCACTTCAGACTGTTAAGCTACACCTGGATACTTTGCATGTTCTAGCAGCTGGCTCTGTTCACTTTCAGATAGGATTGTGAAACTCAAACTCAAAGCTTGGCCCTGGTTGGAGGTATGTGGCCAGGAACTGCACTCAACTTTTCTAGCTATGGAATCTGGTACTTGCTTTGTCAAAAGTTGTTTTATTTAGCTTGTTATTTCCAGTTTCCATTTAGCTCTACTGGCTGAGCAGTAGCTCCTCTTAAAGGAGCAGTGTCCTATTTTCTTTTGTTCTTTTGTTTGTTCGTTACTCTCTTACTTCCTTTCTTCCTTTTTTTATTCTATCTTTATTCCTGCTTTCTTAGGTCCTACATGGAAATTCAGCCCCACATTCGAATGTCAAGTTGTGTGGTGTTTTACTCATTTGGTGTTGTAAAGGGCCTGACATCCAGCTCCCACATAAATCACACAGAGGCATATTCTTATTTATGAATGCCTAGCCTTAGTTTGGCTTGTTTCTGTCCAGTCTCTCTCTCTCTCTCTCTCTCTCTCTCTCTCTCTCTCTCTCTCTCTCTCTCTCTCTCTCTCTCTCTCTCTCTCTCTTCCTTTATTTCTTTCTCTTGCTGCTCCTCTTCCTCACTTCTCCTTCTGTTTACACTCTCTTCTGCCAGCCCCACCTATCCTTGCTCCTGCCTCACTATTGACTCTTTGGTGCTTTATTAAACCAAATGGTGTTTTAGACAGACACAGTAACATAGCTTCAGAGCTAAACAAATGCAGCGTAAACAAAAGTCACACACCTGAAAATAATATTTCCCAACATCAGAGCTGGCTCACCTGACAACAGAGCTTTAGTGTGCTGCGCTGATAGGGTACAGGGTCCACTTTCCAGTGTGCTGCAGCTGGTGAGGGGCAGAGCTAGTTCTCCTGTTCTCATGACCTCAGGGCCAACTTCCTAGCATGCTGCAGGCAATAAGGAGACAAGAGGATGATATAGAAATGAATACTTTACATTGATACGGATTTTGGTTTATTGATACAAACTTAAGGTTAATTTTTTATATGTATATTTCTACTCTTGTTTAAGATATTAATGTTTATGTAGCTCATTTAAAATGTAATGCATAATTTAAAGTTGCAGATTAATGGTTAGTCATTTTTAATAGTCAAACTTGCAGTCATATTAGATAGGTTTCCTAGAGATACAGAGATATATTTTAGTTAGATAATCTTAACACTTCAAAGACCTACAGAATATGGCATTTAAAATGTTTTAAGAACTTAGACTTTTCTCAACAATGAGACATGTCTGTTCCTGGAAGCACCAATTACTTCAAGAGAAAGATGGGCTTCAAAGAGTTTCCTTATGGAGTTTGCTAGCAATTTAGGCTAGAAACTGTTCTTTCCCGGACTGCCTGAAGGTATGTTGTATGAACTGGACATGTAAGACCCACTGCTGAACTTGTCTAAAGGTTCATTAGAGTTCCTATTTCATGATAGAGTCCGCCAGACATTCTGCAGACATAGAAGAAAGTGACTGACAAATTGCCAATATAGGCAAAACAGCCTTTCAAATTTCTTGCTTCATGAAAAAGTCTGCAGGATACTATGGGCCTGTAGGCTGAAGACAGATGCCCCAACATTACAGAAGAACTTTGGGTGACTGACCAGGCAGCGAGATGTCTTTGTCAATTTTAGAGTTTTAAAAGTTATAATGCATTTCCTGTTTACTTAGGTAATATTATATCCTTCTTGAGTCTTTGATGGAGTTGTTGAGTAGATAGTTACAATTATAGTTTTCCTTAGTTATGATAGAGGATAAATTGGATATAAAACTTTAGACTCACAAAAATAAAATAAATGATAGAATTTTTTCTTTAATTCTGCCAGATACAAATAGACTAAATATTTTAACTATAATTATTGCTTAATAACTGTTTTGTTATATGTAATTAAAACCTTGCTTTCTATTTTTGACAGAAAAAGATGATGTGGGATTCCCCTCTGTATGCTGTGAATATGTTTCATTACCATTGGTTAACAAAGCTGCTTCAGTCTGTGGCAGGGCAGAATAAAGTGAGGCAGGAAATCTGAACAGAGATATACATAGAGAGTAGGTGAAGTCAGGGAGATGCCTTTTAGTGGCCAAAGGAGCGAGACACCGGAATCTTAGTGGTAGCCCACAACTTCGTGATGATTCACAGATTAATAGACATGGGTTAATTTAATACATAAGAGCTAGCTAGAAATATGCATAAATCATTGGACAGAGTTGTAATTATTATAATCTCTGTGTGATTATTCAGGTCTGGGCAGTTGGGAAATGAACGAGAATTCTCTGTTTACAAGAAGAGGGCACCTTTCCTGTACCCTTGTCAACACATGGCAGACAGGTGAGCAAGAAGGAGGTAGTGCTTCAATTTTATCCCACTTATCAACTTATCTCTTTGTATGCTGATACCATGCAGTTTTCACTACTATAGCTCTGTGGTACAACTTGAAATCAGGGATGGTGATACCTCTAGTATTTCTTTTCTTGTTCTGGATTGGTTTTAGCTTTATTGGGACTTTGATGTCATTGTTGTTGTTTTATTTTTCTGCATGAAGTTAGTTGATAAGTGTCCTTTCAACACCTGTGAAGAATTGTGTGGAGATTTTGATGGGGATTTCATTGAAGCAATAGATTGGTTTTGATAGGATGACCATTTTTACTATGTTAATCCTACTGCCTCATGAGCATGGGAGAACTGTCCATCTTCTGATATCTTCTCCAATTTCTTTCTTCAAAGATGAATTTTTGTCATAAAAGACTTTTGTCATGACAGAGTGTTGGATTTTTCACAGGTCTTTCTATATCTAATGAGATAACCATATCATTTTCCTTCAGTTTATTTATATGGTATATTATTGATTTTTGTATATTAAACCATCTCTGCAAGTTTGGGATGAAGCTTACATGATCTGATGGATGATCTGTTTTATTCTTGGATTCATTTTGCTAATATTTTATTAAAATTTTTTGCTTCTATATTCAAAAGGAAAATTCATCTTCAATTCTCTCCTTTTTTGATGAGTTTTTATAAGACTTGGATATCAGAGTAACTGTGACCACTTGAAATGATTTGAATAATGTTCCTTCTTTTTTGTGTTTTGTGGAATAATTTGAGAAGTATTGGTATTATCTCTTCTTTGGAAGTGTGGTAAAATTCTGTTCTAAAATTCATCTGTCTCTGGTCTTTTTAAAATGTTGGACATCTTTTATTGATAGTTTCTATTTCACTAGGGGCTATAGATCAACTTAAATTTCTCATATAATCCCTATTTAATTTTGGTAAGTGGTGTCAATGGAGAAAATTATCCATTTTTTTCTTTTTCTTCTTCTTCTTTTTTTTTTTAATTTTCCCATTTGGTAGAGTAAAGATTTTTTAAGTGGTTCTCATATGTGAATATGCAAAGCAGCCATGGGTCAGAGAGTTTGGGACTTGTTTTTAGTTCAGTCCAGGTTATTTTGCTCCAAACTCAAACAAAAAGGTTCCACCTAGTAGTCAAGTCAATCAGAGCTCTGCTCTCTCAAGAGCAGACACCTGTCAACATGTGTGGCTTGTTGCCAGACCAGCTTGTTCCTGCCTGCAACACAAGTCTAAGGATCCAACTAAGTCCAGTTCCCTTTGTGGAAATAACTTGGGACTCCACCTAGGGAGTAGTTTGCCTACTGAGTGTTTGGTCTAGGGCATGAGCGATGAATGTAGCCTGTGACTTTAAGTTTGTACGTTATTTCAGTCTTTTGTTTACTCCTATGTTTTAGGGTCAGGGGTATATTAACCACCTGGAAATTAAACACGGGTGAATTTTTAATATTCACTGAAATTGCTTTCTGCTATTATTCTATATGTCTCTGTATTTTATTATTTTCATTCACGTCTTCATATTCTGTACTATATTTCTATTCCTGCGCCTTCTCTGGAAGGAAGGTATTTTTGCCGAGGTTGGCCACCAACACTCACAATTTACTCTGTATCTCCTGTCATATTCCCCTTTCATTTCTGACTTTGTTAAATTTGATATTTTATCTTTGCTTTTTATTTAGTTTGGATAAGGGTTTGTCTACCTTGTTGATTTTCTCAAAAAAAAAAAAAAACAATTCATTTCATTGATTCTTTGCATTGCTGTCTTTCCCCCTATTTTATTCATTTCAGCCCCCATTTTGATTGGTTCTTTCCATCTCTTCTCAGGTCTGATTATTTCTTTTTGTTCTTGAGCTTTCAGATGTGCTGTTAAGTTGCTAGGAAGAGATCGCAGTGTTTTCATGGAGGCACTTAGTGCTATAACCTTGCCTCCTAGTACTACTGTCATCGCGTTCTTTATATTTGGTTATGCTATGTCCTCATTTTCATTGAATCCTGAAAGTGTTTAATTTCTTTGTTTCTGTCTTGACACATGTTTCATTCAGTAGAGAGCTGTTCAGTTTCCAGGAGTTTGCAAGCTTTCTGTTGTTTCTTTTGTTGATATCCAGCTTTAATCCTTGGCATTTTGATAAGATTCAGAGCATTATTTCAATTTTCTTGTCTTATTTTGACTTGCTTTGTATCTGAATATGTGATTTTATTTGGAGAAAGTTTCATAAGTGCAGAAAAGGTGGGGGTGTTGTTCTTGTAACCCCGCATTCTATATAAACAGAAAAACATATCTAATCTTTATCATTCTGGAATGTCTCCCTATATAAACAGTGCCAAAATGCCTGTTCACACTTTTTTTTTTTAGGAGGAACTGAACTAAAGAAATATCAATTATGCATTAGAGTTGTATTCAGGTGCCTAGAAATGATCTCAGGGTTTTTCCAAGTTCATCACCAGTGTTTCCTCAAGAGTAATGTCTTTGGATGGTCTCCATGGCAGGGGCTTCTGATGTCTGATTTGCAGATTATATTTAGCAATGTGCTGATATCTCTGTCCAGAAGTAAAGCCTGAAGTAGAAATTTCAGAGCAATTGCTCCCGCTTTTTCAAGTGTCTATTATTTTGTATTGTATTTTTTCCAGAGAACTTCAGAAAAAGATGGCCTTCTTTTGTAGGTCAGATATAATTACCTTTCTTTTTCTGTTTTTATTACTAGGTACACACATTTAGGGGTACTGTGTGGTATTTAAACATATAATTATATTACACAGTAATAAAATTAGAATTATTAGCATTTCCATCTACTTTTTAAAAAAATATTTGTAACCTTCCAAATCTTTCTAGTTTTTCACAAACTATGTAGCATGATATTGTGGCCTCTCATTATCCCACTGTGCTATGAACTCTAAACAGTTTTTTATCTGTAAGTATCTTTTTTAATCAACAAGTCCATTAATCAGTAGTTCTTCTATTAGTTATTATCAAGTGCCAGATATTATAAAGCTAATAATTATGTAAAAATAAATTCATTACTGTCTCTGTTCCAAAGAGATAATAGTATATGGTATGGAAAGATCAACTCACAAACTAATTATGATATGCTAAAAGTTTGTAGAGATTGACTCATGTGTGATGAATTTGATCATGCCACTTGGATGAAAAAGATTTCAATGAGAAAATTATCTTTGGAAGAAAAATGGTTTTTATCTGGTGTAAAGAATTAGGAATGGTGAAAAGAGACATTCCAGGCAGAAAACCTTTGTGAAGTAAATCATGAAGGCCAAAATGCAGTGCAATAATAGGAAAATCATGAGAAACTCTGAATGTTGAAAAGGAGGATTTAAGCAGAAACTAGATATGAGGTAGTAACCTGGACATTAGTACATACATGGTTGTCAGGGTCTTAGGGCTCTCTATTTAATTCCAATGGAAAATAGTTTTATACCAGTTTGTCAATGAGGAATTAACATCATTAAATCTTTAATTAAATCATCTCACAAAATAGAAACAGAATGAACATTTCTCAATTCTTTTATGGGGCCATATTTATCCTGATACCTAAGCAATAAAAATAAACAAAGAGAAAAACAATTAGAGACCATCTTCCCTTATGAGCACCGAAGCAAAAATTATCAATAAAATACTTTCAAACATCAAAAAAAAAAGATCATCCAAAATGACTAAGTTGTCTTCATCCCAGGAATGGTTCAACATACATAATCTCCACGTAATTTTGACAAAATTAATCTTGTCAAAAATCTTCCTTGGAATGGAATGGCCTCACAAAATGCCATTCCTAACTGAGGGGCTACTGGAAATTGAAGACAGTGAGGACAGGGAGAAATATTCTTGTTTTATAAATGTGGTCACTTGTAGTCTGCTTGTGTTGGAGTGGATGGCCCATATTTATGTTTATTAATTTCAAAGTACAATTATTTTATCAAGACTATTATAAAAATGTAAACTAATATGTCATGTACTCCCACAAATATTCGTTATGCTAATAGAAATTTCATCAATTTGAATGTTCAACTTTTTAAATAAGATACTGATATTTATTCTAATTGCATAACATGTTTATGCATAACATAAAATATTTAAGAGATAGAAGTATTTTTTACATTGATAAAAAGAACTGCTAAACAGAGATATTCAGTTTATATATATATAAAAAGGAACAGATTGCATGTGCTAAAATATATCTTCCACTGATTTTTCCAAATATTATTATGGTCCAGAAATTAATTTTATTAATATGTATATGTATGTTTTTATGCTTATCCTTTTTGAATCAAAGTTTGAAGATACATCATGTTTATAAGGATGGATGTCTGTCTCCTAAACCTTCATGAAATGAAATTTCACTTTGTTTCCAAATCTAGAATATATTTTTAAAGAGAATTTACCAAATGCACTTTGTAAAATCCTTTGTTGGTGTCTCACCCTTCTGGTGTGTCAATAACATTTTTTTTCTTACTGACCTATATATTTCATAGCTCTATTTAAGAAATACATGAAGAGATTTCTGGACATTTTTAATCCTCTTTTTGATTACATATGTTTGCACTGTAGGTAATGTCTAATCTTTTCCAGTGCCATGGAGTATGATTTTATATAGAAATGTGTCTGCATGAAAAATACAGGATTGAAGTAATCTGATCATAAATTGAACATTTCAGTAACTATCAGATTTTTTCTTAAGGATTTCACCATTAAATACAACTACTAGTAATGACTATAATTTTTTATGGTGACTAATGATTCTTACAAAAACTTTTGTAGTATTTTCAGTCCATTAAATAACAGAGTGCACTTCATTCTTAATTTTTGTTTGTAAAATATATTTTAATTTAATTTTAAAAGGATTTGTCTTACATGCAGTTTTCTTTGTTCCCAATTCCAAAGCTTACCTTTGCATTTTCTTTTGTCCTGTAAAAGAACCAACAGGCATACACTCTAAATAAATGTTAAGCCAAAATTCCTATGTAATCTTAATGCTTCATTGCACTTCTTCTTTAAGCAGGTTATTCTAAAAACAGTATTTGGGAAGTGGTAAGGAGCAGCCTACAGTTCTGCTGTTCTGAATCTTTTGTGAAGATATGTGTAGATTCCATCTTACATGGTAACTGCTATCCTATAGAACAGAACTAAACACACCCTTGCTTTCCATTCTTTCACATTGAATAGTTTATTATACTTACCTCCAAGGAGTAAAGCTGGGGCAGCCTGATAAATGTGAACACCCTGAAAAATGCAAGCCTACACAGTATCCATTCAATTACACATCCTGGGGAAGGGTGATATGTTATGAATATTAATACCATGATCAACTTGGGTGCCATGAGATTGTATTACAAGGTTGTGATATAGGTCTTCCCATATGTTTTGAAAATGTTCTGCAATTTGTAGATTTAATTTTATAATAATTGTTACTGCATTGTCTGATCTCCATTCACTGCTGCCAGAATATTCACCACAGCTTTTCTTAAGCTTGGGTATTCAATAAACACACTTAGACACTTTTTATGTCCTCCCCTCCCTCCATCATGCTCCTCATCCTTACACCATCATCTTTTACTTGTTTCAATTAAAAAAAACCACAATAACAACAACAACAAAAAACATTAGTTTGTATAGATAATTAGCTGAAGAGACCATTGGGAATGACGTAATACCCAACTCATTTCTAGGTAAGAAACCAGCCACTCCCTAAGAGGGGGATGGTTGGCAACAGTCACTATAGGTATACAATTTAAATGTCTAAACTGGCATAGAATCTGGGCAGATTGATTTCATCTCTGAGTTCTTTTCACCCAACATGTGCTGGTTAATTTTTTTTTTAAAATAGCCTTTTTCTATCTTTCATGAGCTATTGATCTAGAGTTCTACTTAAGTATGAAAATATCATTATAACAGAAATAGCTAATACCTGTACAGTATCGCCATGCATTAATGGTCTATCTGCAGTATGAATTCATTTTTTTATACATAGTTAGATTAGTTTTGGTACTCTCCACACCATCCCAGGTGGTTAATTTGAAGAAGACACAGCAGCAGTAATCAAAGGTATTAAATATTTAATAGATGTTATTATTTATACATAATGAGTCTATGAAGTGTGATTTTGTTTAATATGCTGATAAAATTGTAACCATATCCCAGAAGGAACATTGAAGATCTCAATTATTTTTTACATCAGTCATTGAAAAACCATTTATTTTATATACAGTCATGCCAGCTATGGTACGGTAAATGTTGTAAATTGAGTATGGCAGCTTCATCAGAAAAACATAGGTGTAGACATGCTCACCACACTGAATTGCTCTTGATTTCTGCTTATCAAATGAAGACTGAATTGTGTGCTACTGAATATGTTTAAGATAAATGTTTCTGTATTATGAAAAGTTAAGAAAAATCATACTTTCTCCAGATAATTAAAATATTTGCAATTTACTTAAGTACCATAATGAATTTGCTATCCTAATTTTTATTAGTATGAAACATGATTTAAGCCATCTGCCTCGGCTACACATGTAGTCATCTGATAGCTGCTCTCCCCTCTGGCATGAAAGTCAGGATAACTAGAAGAATAAATTGAGTTTTATAACCTTGAAAAACTGTGAGATTTGCACATTGTTTTAATTAAAAAGTGCCTAGAAAGTCTAAAAGCAGTGAAATACACTTCCTTAACTTTGGGATTTGTGCCTATTTTTATTGTTTGTTTAGATATTTTGTTCCTTTGCCCACGACCTCTGATCCTATAGGTCTGATAACAGTGTTTTTGTTGCTTTATTTTGTTTATTTTTTTGTGTTTTTATATTTTTTTCTCTTCCCCAACTCTTCTGAGATCCTATCCGCCTCCCTACTCACACAACTTCATGTTATTTCTCTCTTTCTCTAAACACAAAAACAAAACAAAATTCCCTCCTCCAATAAAACAACAGACAAAAAAATTGATGTGACAAAAATATGCAAACAAAATGAAACAGTTCCTCCATAAACTTCTGGTCTTTATTGTGTTGGTCAGCTACTACTCAGTGTGAAGTTTTCTTCTTAAGTGTGGTGGATATACCCCCGTGTCTCCCCATTTTAACAAAATGGATTTTTTTCCTTTCCCAGGAGCAAATAATTGTGAATAAATTTTGTTTAGGGGTGGACATTGATGTCTGTCTTCCTTTCTCAGAGATGGGGCTTTGTCTTGTCTCAAACAGGGTGTCTAAATCACATTCCTCATCTCTAGGCTCAACAATCCAGCAGAAGAAGAGATGGAAAGATGGTCAGCTTTGGCGGGGCTGCATGACTCCAGGGAGACAATTTCTTCCAGACAGAGCAACCTGATACACGTGTGAACTCACAGTGACCATGACGGCATGCACGGGACCCACACAGGTTCAAAACAAGCAAAGTTTTTTTTTTTAATATTTATTTTATTTTTTGAAAATTTTATACACTTACAAAATGTATTTTCATTATGTCTGTCTATTATTACTGACCTCCAACTTGCCTTTGTGTGCCCCATTCTGCTTCCTTCTCAATTACAACTCCTCTAATTGTTTTGGTACTGATAACTCCTGAGTCCAATTAGTCTGCCTATAGGTAAACAGATGTGATTGATCATGATTCACTGATGTTTTTCTTCAAATTGCTCTTCTTTTTCACAGTGTTTTTATTAACCTAATGCCTCGAAAGATTAAAAAATAAGACATCTATTAATTTAAAGGACTGTAAATAGAGACGATTGTTAAAATATGTGGTCAAATGACTTTCGACTATCACAAAAGAGAATGAGAGGTACTCAGTGGTAGTGAAAGACAGAGTCACCTCTTTCTTGGAATCTTGTGTTGGAGGAGGGGGGATCACTCTTTTCCATTAAAGGTAAATCTCCAGTTAAAAAATGACAGCTAGAGATGCTTGACTAGTATATTTTTACATCAGTCATCAATCAATCCTGTCTTAATCCATGGTGAAAGCAGTTAGAAGGGGATAGGAAAAGAATATGGAAAATGGAACTTGCCATAAACTGCTACTCTAATTGGAAGATACTAAAAACACTTTAGGAAGTATGAAAACAATGGAATCGAAAACACACATACACAAAGTTTTAAAATGCATGTTCATAACATTAAATCTAACTGACAAAAAGTGGAACTGACTTTAATGTCCTGCAACTGCAATGAAGGTAGAAAAATTAGCAATGAAAAAGGAAGACTTATAATCAGCATCATGACTGAACATATGTAATATTATGCTAAGTGAGTTACCCCAAACAAAAGACTCCATATTGTATGATTTTGTTTATTTCACAAACGGAAGCTTAGAGAACAGAAAAAGACTAGCAGTTTCTTGGGACTCAGACTATAATGGATAGTGCTAACTGCAGAGAGGCAAGAGAGACTCAGTTTAAAAAGATGAAAACATCATAAATGTGATTTATGACAAGGATTCAATGAAATTATCAATTGATTCATAAATCTGGAGTACAGTACTGTTATGATAATATATCCAATGTATCTCAGGAGGTGGTGTTTATAGTTCTAAGGGTGCCATCTTGTCTTCACTGGCTTTTTTTCCCAGATCTTGGTGATCCACATGCTTGTTAGGATGCTATAGGTTCTGGCCAATTTTATATATTGTTCAAATGATCCATGGAGTAGTTTAGTACTCTATGACATGAACAATCAATGCTTTGGGATCCTGGCCCCATGACTTTATCTAGTGATGAGTCATGAATTGAGAAAATTAGGGGCTCTCATTTATAGACCTTTAACACAAATTTATCTAACATCTTTCCAGATAGATTACATCTATACTCTCTCTATTTTGATGAAAGTACTTGAAGTTTTAAAACAAACTTTAGATAGTTCTAAAATGAGTAGCAATTAGATACTATAATTTTTAAATCCATTCATGAGAGGAAAGTTAAGGAGCAGAATACACTCTTCTCATTCCCCTACCACTTAAGATTCAGGAGACTAAGGAAGGTCAATCTTTTGAAAAAGGAACAATTTATATCACCAAACCCAAACAACACCAACAAAAAATATTATAAACAATGCTTAAGTTGTTTGAAAAAAATATTATAAGAATATTAAAGAACTATGTAGCTACTGTCTCCCCTTTAGTACTGTAAGGTAAATAGTTGTATCTTGTGCTATAAAATGCTCAGTTAAAACTTGGTTATATTTAACAGGTATCAGTTTGGTCCTTATTATTGAATAAGTGTTGTTTGATTATCCAAATGATGAAGAAGAAGTCCATTAAAGCTATAATAACAACTCATACTTTCAATATTTTTTTCTTGAAAGAATCGCTATAAAACACTACCTTTAATTGGCTTGAAAATAAAAAAAAGGAAAATTACATAATTCACATTAAATCTAAAATACATGAGTACAATGTATTTGATAACATAAAAGAGTAAAAATGCATTGAACATGTGATCTAACTAGAAAGATCCTTGATTCTCCTCTCCAAAAATGTTTGTTCTTTAGGATGTATGGCTGTGTGATTTGATGGCTGACTTGCTTGGATTGCTGTCAAGCTGCAGTAATTACTGCATTTGGGGGTTTTAGCATTCTCTTGAGGTTAGAAAAGTCCAGCAAGAGACTCTCTTGCAGATAAAAGAACTCTGGAGACACCGTTACTAAGGAGGAAGTGCAACAGAGTAGCTTCATGGCTATTGTGAAGTGTATAAAGCACCTTTCAACAATCTCGTATTATGAAAGATCTGCTTGACTTCCTCCAAACCCCTTGGTGCCAGAATCCAACAGCCTGGAACCTTCTCAAAGCACCTGCCGGGAATGACATCAGATTCTACTCAGAGAGTGCAGAAACACATGAACAGTGTGCATCTTGGTAGCCAAGAGACAAAATACTGAAAGACATAAATATAAATTTAGCAACTGTCTGAAAGGAAATATCCTGTTTGTCTCCTTGACTACAGCAGAAGAAACGTGCGAAAGAGAATTGTATTGTTTCTCTATAGCACTAGTCAGGAAACCTTGTAGGCCCGGAAGCCACAGTACAAAATAATGAAAGGAAATTCAAACCAGCAGGAACATGTAGAGTATAAAGAAAGTAATAATAATTTTGCAAATCAGTAATAATAAAAGCAAACCAGATTCATATGTCTTTTTATCCACTAAACCTTCCTGTGTTTTAATTTCTTAATGTGAGAAGGTCAAGAAATTCTTAATTTGTAAATTCTGTTGAGGGCAATGTGGTTAATTTTTGTGAAAAGTTGAGAAACTTGTAAAGAGAAAGAATATATGCACATTTATATATTTGTGCATATTGCTATGTTAATCAATGCTCAAAAAAGTGACCAAACATGCATTAATTGGGTAGATGCTGGTCTAGTATGAATATATTTTACTAAATTAATTCCACCTGCTTACTTCAGTAGATATTTATGTTTTTCATGTGTTGTTTTGGAGAAAAGAGAGACAGGTAAGAGGTGGTTGACATAAATTGCATACAATATATCTTGCAAAAGATGAACGATCAGATGGCATGACAGTGCATGCCTCCTTTATGATGGTTAAAAGGACAAGAAACAATGTCAGCACTGGGACACAGTGGCTCTTTAGGCCACTGGTGAGTGCAGAACAAATTGAGAAAGACTATATTACATCGATACAACGAATTCTGCTCTGTTTATGAATTCTGCTCTGTTTATGTTGGTCAAATGGTAACATTGTATTTTTCATGGTAGAAGAAGATTACAGTATTTATATCTAGCATATTTTCTGGTAACTAGTTATTCTGAGAAGTTTAAATTTGCCTGTTGTCTGTATATATCTTTTTCTTTGAGAAATTTTTATCTGCTCATTTTAATAGAACATTTGTTTTTATGTTGAATTTTTGTTATGCATGCATTGTACATTCATATCATGTATATTGGTCCCTTGTCTGAAAAAGTACTCAATGTTCTATAGGCTATTTCTTTCTTCATGTGAATATAATTGCTATGCTGAGGTAATTTGATAAATTCCCATTTTTCTGTATTTTCTTTTGCTTCCTGTGCATTAGATGTATTTGCTCTCAAAACCTCATCCATTCCATTACCCTAAAATGTTTCTGTTATATTTTTGTTCCTTTTCATTAATTGTTTTAGCTCTTGCATTGAAAATTTAGGTCCATTTTGACATTATAGTAGGTAGGTCAGTTTTCACTCCTTTGCACTTGGATATGTACAGACTGTGATACATGAGCAAGGCTTCATAGGTATATAAACAAACTCAAATACATTTAGACTTTTAGATAAGCATTTCCATGACAATTACATGTAGCACTCACAAAGTCTTCATTCTGTCTTTTCCTCAGTTCTTTCCACGGTGCTTCTGTCAGTCTAGAAGTGTCTGCTAATTAGGCTGCGCAGATGTGTCTGGAAAGAGTTGCAATTTTAGAAAATCATATTCTAATATAAGTTCTGTCTCTGTCCTATTCCCTTCTGGAAGAAGGCTAACAATCAGAATGATTTTTTTGTAATATAGAGTCAAAATTAGTTAGTCAACAAGAGCTCTTCAAGGGAGGAAATGTGACACAGAGAGGCGATTATTTTGCAAATTCATGTTCATTACAACCCATTACTTTTTATCTTTTTTGTCAGACGTTCTTAGTTTAGCAACTACAGGAGCCTGCTTTAACCTCAATTGAGACAAAATACACCGTACTTTCATATCACTGTTGACTTTAACATAAAGCAACGGTTTAAATCAGTGGCTAACCAGAATGCTGCTGTCTGTAGTCTTCTTAACTTAGAAAGTATGCTAATGTTTCAAGCAGGTAATTTTTGGACATAAATCTAATATTTGAAGAAAGTATAACACAGAAAATTCACAATAAGGAAGCAATTCTTTGCCCTCTCCTTCCTTCCCTTTATTCTTTTCCCTCCCTTTGTTCTTTCCTTCGCTCCTTCCTCCATTCCTTTGCTACTCCATTCATTGATTCTTTTCCTTCTTTCCGTTCTCTATCATCTAATTATTGGCTAGTTTAGATCGTACATAAAAAATGAATTTTCGAGTAGTAGCTAATGAAGAAATTACTTGAATACCTAAAAATATCTTAAGTGATAGGAATTGTCATTTCTACTTTATAGGTATATAAACAAACTCAAATACATTTAGACATTTATGACTGGAGAGAATGCTCAACAATGAATAGAACGTCTTCTTCTTCTAGAGAACTACATTTTGGTTCTGAGAATCCATGCCACATGACATACAGCTTCTAAGAAATCTAGCTCCAGGCAATCATTTAAGCCCTTTTATTTCACGTGTTGCCATCTCTCAACACATTGTGGATTTTCACACGTACATGGACATAATAAATAAACCTTAAAAATAAATAAATAAACAGATTCAGTTTTAATTATCTTGCAATTCATTTCCCCACCTGATGTGGGGTTCCCTCTAGAAGCTGTGAATATGTTTTATTACCACTGACTAACAAAAAAAGCTGCTTTGGGTCCATGACAGGGCACAAAAGAGCAAGCTGAAAATTCTAAACAGAGATAGATGGGAAAAGTAGGTGGAGTCAAGGAAGTGCCAGGTAGCTGCCAAAGGAAAAAGACGGTCTACTTTTGTTTCCATATAGGATGAGAACATGTGGATTCCTTCTGGACTAATGTGGTTTGATGGACCAAGATCCCTTGAAAGGTCTCTGTGAACCCCCCCAAAACTACTTTACCCAACAAAAAGCAGAATCAGCTTTGAGAGAAGTATGCCAAAATTCCCAAATATTGTTTATAAGTGTTTGTTTTCATTTAAGGGGGGATATGCTATAGAGATGGATATTTTGCATTGGTATGGATCTTGGTTTATTGATACAAATTTAATTTAAATTTTATAATACGTATATGTCTACTTTTGATTAAGTAAAGTATTGTGTTTGTGCAACTCAGTTAAAATGTAAGTATAATTAAAAAGTACAGGTTAATAGATAGTCATCTATAACATTCAAGCTTGTAATGTTAGGTTTTCTAGATGTACTGAAGTATATTTCAGATGGATAGATATTCTTCAAACCTTCCAAAGACTTACAGGATATGGAATTTAAAAGTTTTAAGAACTTAGACTTTTCTCAAAATTGAGACACATCTGCTCTGGTAGCACCAGTCTTCTTCAAGAGGATGATGGGCTTCAAAGAGGCTTCTTATGAAATTTTTGGGCAAGAAACTGCTTTTCCCTGGACTGCTTAGTGGTATGTTGTATGAACTGGACAAGCAGGACCCACAGAAAAGTGACTGCTAAACTTTCAAAAAGATAGGTTCCTGTTTCAAAGAAGAAACTGCCAGGTGTTCTTCAATAAACAGAAGTAAGCAATTGATCAACCTTTCCATTACAAGGCAAAACATATTTTAAAATCCCGTGCTTCATGATAATGTCTGCCAGATATTATGGGCCTGTAGACTGAAGATAGATGCCACAATGGTACAGAACTTTGGGTGACTGTCCAGGAAGTAAGATGTCTCTGCTAATTCTAGAGATTTTTGAACTTGCTTAAAATGCACTTCTTGTTTACTCAGGTAACATTATATCCTTCTTAAAAAATGGAACCTGAAATTTGATAATACAATTGTGATAATTATTCCTTTAGGCAATTATTTGTTAAGGCTTGTATAAGACAAGAGGAAGGGAATTTAATAACCAGGAAAAACTTAGCATAGTTAAGTCAAACTTTAACTCATTCTATTTATACACTGTCTCATAGTTTAGTCAGGGATTTTGATTTCTCTTAGGCAATTGTAACATGGGGTAGTGACAGGAAGCCACAATGTAGACTAGAACTCAGAAATATTTTCACTGACACCAAGGGCTGCTGCAATAATGATTTGAATGGGACCCAGATTTTCTTTGCCCTTTTACCTGAACATATTTCAGAGCACTTGCTTCTTTCTATTCTCTTATCTTTGGCTCTGTGCTCCCTCTAAATTAGCTAGCTGTCTTCCTTGGGCCTCATGCTGTCTGACTAGCACTTAAGACTTTGTCATTCCCACAGTTTGTCTCAGTTTTATTTCTGAATTTGTTTCAATAACTTTTCTGATCTAGGTTTTGGGTTTGTTCATATTCCTTAGATCTTTAGCCTGTGAGTCCTATTCTTCAGGCTGATAAAGTGTGGTTTATTATGATTATTGGGATGAGGGTCTGTATTTTTCATTTTCAAAGATAGAAAGGATGCATTCATAAGAACTTCTCTTTTCTGAAGAAAAGTTTCCAAGGTTAATTGTGCTCTTTTTTCCACTACAGAGAAAAATAAAAAGCTGTTAGTGTCAGAAAATGACTCATGACAGTTCCTACCATGTAACACTATGTCCAGCATAGTTATTAATATTTGAGGTCTCACCATCTCTATTTTCATCTCCAGAAAACTGTAGGGATCATTGTCTTTGATCCCTATAAACCTTAAGTAGCAACAAGTTTCGATAAAGCATTGATTTACTGTTGAACATTCGTGGGTCTGTTGTTTCCTTAGATATGGTTGTTCTTTTTGTTCAAACAACATGACCTACTATCAGGTACATAAGTCTAGCTCTTTAATGTGTCTCTGAGATTTGTGATTTTTACAGAGTCTGATGTGTTTTCTCAGGGAATCAATCACTTGTTTCACTGCTCATAAGGGTATCAACCATTTTTATGTCTAATAGTTATGCCCGCCAGCTGATGAGTGTCCATCCACTCTTCCTTTCTGGATGTGTTGCACATAATCCTGCCAACACTACACATAAGCACACAGGAAGCTAGGGCGTATAACAATACTTACTAGGACTCTGTACTTCTGCACGGTTTGATGGTTCAGCGGGTTATAAAAAAAAGTTGTGTTTTGGGAGGGGAACATTCCAGTGAGGTAGGTAACTGATTCTGTAAGTAATCTCCATAAAAATCACCGAGAAAAATGGTGGCTTTCTGAAGTAAGAAGAGCCCAGAAGCTGCCACAGCTTGTGTGTGTGTGTGTGTGTGGGGGGGGTGTTTGCTAGTTCTTCCATAGTGGATATTTAAACACAATAGTGGCTCTTTTTATTACGTGCTGTATGCATATATGTGAGTACATGTGTAAGGCAACTATATAATAAGAACAGGCTTAACTATGATAGAAGAGTTTTCAGCAGTCCTGGTCCTTGATTTATGTGATCAATTTATGCCTACCATTTGTAGAAAGGCTCACACCTAGTCTTTTCTGTAAGACATTAATCTAGATGTCAGTCTGGTTGTGTAACAACTCAGCTTACTCTCCCCAAAGAAGGCTTCTGTGACAGGGCTGCCTGCAGTGTGTTCTGGATCAGTGCTCACAGGGAACAAGTTTCCTTGCTGCCCTCCTTCAGCGCCAAAATGACATAAACTGGTAGAGAATGTGTTGTTAGTGCAAATTATGGTGGCTTATAGAAACTTGGAACACTTTCATGAATAATAGAACACTGTTTGGTGGAAACCCAAACCTCTATTTCTTAGTAGAAATACTGCTTCTTTCCCTTTCTTTCTTTTAAGGCATAAATACTATTTTATGTTTTTAAGTAACAGATATTTAAAATAGGAAATATATACGGAAGGTTTTTTGTGTAACTGTGATGTCAAGCTTCCTATCCTTTTACAAAGGCAGAACTAAGGAAGCTATGGAAATTAAGTCTGTGATTTTGAATAAACATTTTGGGTTATATACTAAAATTTAGCCTTTTTTGATATACCAGTTTTATGTGATTGGTTCTAGGAGGAGTTTATATCTTTATTAACTATTTTTTGACTCTGACAAAGGTAACATGTTATATGTATAATCACAGCTCTGTGAAGAAAATCAATACAGTAAAAGGTTTACCTTAGTAAGGAAAAATCAAACCCTCTTTTGAGCTAGGGTTGGTATTACAGAAATGGGAAGATAATACCGCTAAAACCATATAAAACTTATAGGAGAAACTTGGGTAATAAAAGACAGTAATCACTTATTTTATGATGCAAGTAGTTCCTTTGTTTGATCACAGGAGAGCACTGTTCATCTATGAAACATTTTGTTCAAAGGGAATATGTAGAGCTTTTGTGGTCCAGAATAGATTTGATGTGGCAAATTACACAGACCTTATTACAAAGTCATAACCATAAAAATGTTGCACATTCTTCTCATCGAAAAATTGATAGATATATACAAGATGCTGTAAGTTGTCAGTGCACACATCTTGAGAAATCAACTAGCAAGGGCACATGTATCTGACTATTTCTGGTATAGAATTGCAGGACTCTGAATGCTACCAATAATAGACAAAATGCATATTCTTTCAGAAACACAACTAGTTACATCAGGATTTATTTTTTAGGTGTTTTGTTTAGAAACAGATCTCAATTTATTTCAAGCCTATAAAATCTAACTTAAATAATAAGCAAAGGTAACTGTCAGTAAATCTCCAGTAGATCTCTGAGCTGACTTGTGTGTGTTACTTGAGTAACATTTTAGGAAGAGGATTGCAAACTATGCTTTGCTTTCCAAGACTCAGGTGATTTTTGAAAAGATGGAATTATTTTTCTAGAGCATAATTAAAAAGAGATTTGATTGTCATCCTAACTGCTCAGAAACAAGCACTCTTTTTTTTTTTTTTTTTTTTTTTTTTTTTTTTTTTTTTTTTTGGACAGGGTTTTTCTGTAGCTTTGGTGCCCATCCCGGAACTAGCTCTTGTAGACCAGGCTGGCCTTGAACTCACAGAGATCCGCCTGCCTCTGCCTCCCGAGTGCTGGTATTAAAGGCATGCGCCACCACTGCCCGGCAGAAACAAGCACTCTTATTCCTAGGTTTATTTATATTAATTATGTAAGGATGTTACATTCCTGCTATATCAATAAATCGGCAGGTGTAGTTCAAGCAGAAGTTTATTTATTGCTTTAAACGTATCCCACCAAACACTGTCAGTATACATTAGGTAGTCGAGTTCATCTTTATTAAGTTTTTCCAAAGTTTAATCCAAACGTGTCTGCTGTAGAGTTGGAGAGGGACAGAAAGATATCAGTCCTGTCCTCCCTCTTTCCCTTCTAAGATGTGTCTGACATCCTTCTTGCTTCTTTCTTAAGCCAGTATTTTAAGCCTTCATGGTATTTAAAAAGATGAATTCGATCTCTAAGTATTGGTGTATGTGTGCATCTCTGTGTGAGTATCTGCCAATGAGTGCTGGTGGCCCCAGTGGTCAGAGGCTTGATGTTCTCCTGGAGTTGGAGTTGTTAAGCTTCCTGATGTTGATTTTAAGCATCAACCTCAGATGCCCTGCAAGAGCAGTACCTGTCTTTAGCCACTAAGCCATTTCTATTGCCCCGCTTTCATGTTTTTTTTTTTGCCTTTTTATATAAAAATGCATTGATATTTATTGCAAAGTCAGCTAATTAGATAAAAATCCACACATTACCTCAATGACCTTCTTGTCTGGAAGCATGGAGGAGGAGGACGTTTCTTAGGTACGTTCAAACAAGTGACTGCAAATAAAATATTATCTGGTGCAAACAGAAAATATGAAGCTTCTTGCTAATTTACAGCAACCCTGCAGAAGTCTCCACCGCTTCTGTCTTCGTCTTCACGACAATTTCAAGGTAGTGTCCATTCTTGAAATAACGGGCACTGAGCTTCAGGAAAGTTTGCTTCTAGCTGAATTTCCTTCAAATACTCTATTAGCAGCATCCCACATATTTGTGAATTTTGATTCACAGACCACATACTTGCGAATACCTAGAGTGTTAATTTTCGTATTTTGTTGCAGCTGTCTCATCATGGGTGGGTATAACCGGAAAGCAATAGATGAAAATGTTTTACCTAATAGATAAGTCAGTTTGCAGCTTCATACAAAATTAAGTAGAACAAGGGCAGACACTTTTTAAATAGCCTTGAATTCCCATTTTCTGAAAGAAGACCTAGTTCTTTTCGATGGAACAAAGATAATAATGACTTTCCAGGCATGACTCTCCCCTGAATAATACTGTGACATTTGAATTTATTTTACTTCTGAAAAATCTTCAAACTTTTGGCTTATAACAAATAATACTTTTTAATTTAGTATTCTCTTCTTTGTTTTCACCTTGATTTTCAAAAACAATGAAGACTGAGATCTTCTAAAAATATCTAATCGTAAGTGGATTGAGCTATTGGATGAAATCCCTCTTGGTAAAGTCTTCTACTTCCTTGAAACTTTTCATTTAAGGCAAGATGGGAAGGCTTGGTGTTAACACTTGAACTAGAGGTTTCATGACTCTTTTACATTAAAGTGGCTTTTTTTTTGCATCTCTTACACGTAACACCTGTAGTTAATGATGGTTTTGTTTCATTTGTCTGTGTTTAAATGTTCGATGTTGATGTGCTTACAGTGCCATACTTGGCAACAGCTAGCAATGTTTATTGCTCGATTTGTAGTGTCTCAGATCCTTAGGCACCTAAAGTTCATAAACAGGATGTAATAATGGGTTCCCACTATGAATAGGATTTAATTCATGGGTTACTCAGTGGTGGAACAGTTGTGTTATGGGTTTCAGGGCCCGAATTCATTCCCCTCAACGGTCCCATCCATAAAATAATAACTACAGGCCATGTTCCTACATTTTTAAAAGGATGTTGGTGCTCAAGGCTAAATAAATATGATTCTTGGAGATTTAAACTCAGAAATTTTCAACTGCAAGAAAATATGTCCCAAATTATATGTCAGTCACTATAAAGAAACACCAGCCGTGCCGATGACAAGTTAGTCACAAAATCCTGCGCTATCACCGTGGTTAGTTCAGACTTTGGATAAAATCACCATCTCCAGGTGCTCCATGACTTTTTCTTTTTCACTGTTTTCTCCTTTGAAGTTTGGCTGAGTCTATTTGATTAGTAGATCTAAGTCGAGCTTTTGAGCTTAAGCGCTTGAGCTTGCGGGAAGGTATGCATAGCTGTCAGCATTACAATCATGTGATGAACCGATGGTCTATGCCTTGTCAACACTTCTCTAACAGCCATCAGGGTGGGTCACTGGTGGATAGGGTGAGATAAGGAAGACTGAGCTACTCATGTAAAACAAACACTACTGTATGCACACTCTCCTCTTGTGAATCCCTAAGTATTAGTGTCAAATAACCATCTTCGTAATACTAATGGATTATTATTTTCACCATGCAACATTTTATACGTGAATGATCATACAATTGTATAAAAAATTAACAAAAGGGGAAATCCTCAAATACTAAAGCAAAAGTAAACCTCAAAAAATGAAAAATAAATAGAAACATTACCAGAATATAAGCAAGATTTACAGAATATGGCAAAGCTTGTGCTTTTTGGGCATAAAATTTAAATGCATGTTTTGTTAAGTAGAAGAAGATAGTGTCTTCCTGCATTCAATGAGCTATATCTGCTGAGCAAGATTCCATCCTTAAAATATAAATGGACCTGCTTGCCCTTTGATGTCACTCACTGACACCCAGGTGTAAGCTCTCAACGACTTTTAAAGCACTTGCAACTCCAGCTTCAGTCTCTTTTCCTAAGTTGTGGGAGAAAACAGGAGAGGTAGGAGGTAAACAAGAGGAGAATTGCTGACTTCCTTGAGTCCTGTCCAGACTCAAAGTAGAATTCTATGTTGCCAGGCCACTGGCCAACATTTAGAATGTTTGACTTAGTTCTGAGTGTTCCAAAGTTATCATAGGATCATACTGAACACCAGGATAGGAGTGGTTTTAGAACTGTGGGGTTGCATTACTTTCTACAGTTTGGATCAGGAATATTCCTCAAGGCCTGTGCATTAAAATTTTAGCCTCCAGTCTGGCACTGTTGGCTGGTGTAAACATTAGGCAAGGCACTATTCTTGGGTAAAAAGGGCATGACCTAAAGGGAATGGCAAGCTTTCACTCCTTCCTCACTTTCTTTTGCTTGCTGACCATGAGCTGAATGGTTTTCTCCATGTCTCCCTCCAAGATGGGCTGCATTGTAAAGCTCCCCAAACAATGGTATCATACGATTCACTGTCTAACGCATCAAAATGTTGGGCAAACATATCGCTATAGCATACAATCATTACTGTATTTATTACAGCAATAGGAAGCTTCATAGTACAAGACTCTGTTTACATCAACTTTTTCCTTAAAGGCTTTAATGTGTTGACGTATATGTGACTCTGAAAAAGAGTGTCATATCCTAAGTTGGTGTGGTCTGCTTAGCACTCAGCATATTAAATCATGGGCCTGGGCATCCAAAAAGACTAGAACAGAGGATGGTAGAAGGTATAACTGAGTACTTTTGCAATTCAGAGTTCATCTCCCCCTCCCATTTCAACTGTGTTTGAGTCACATTTATCCTAGCTGCCAGGATGCTACTGTTCTCACATTGTCAAAGAGTTCCCACAAGTCAATAAAAGATGCAGCTGTAAATCTCTGCAGACTGTGCACTTTATTGCTATAGACTTTTTTGCTAGTTTGATAATTCTGAAATACCATGTAATACATTTCTCTGTTGATATTATAGTCGTGACTATCCAATCTGCTGCATTGGCGGTGACTGGCAGCAGTGTGATCCATTCCATGGATAACTAGAACAGTGACTTCGGATGACAAACTTATTTTAAACTTTAGTTTAAAATAATTAATCTGACCTCTCATATCCTCTCAGGAGATCAGTGCAGATCAGCGACTTCTGGAGAAACTGCATTTCCTTGACAATAGTGAATGTTTAACCTTCACCACCTGCCTGCTTAGGGTTTAAAAGTTGCTCCCAGGGTTTCTCTCAAGCTGAATTCTATTTCAGAAGCTAAAGACCAAATCTACACTGCCAGCTTAAAGCAAATAGTTACAGCTTTGACATATATTAGAAATGATCTGATTTTTTTGATCTTCACTGTATTCCACTTAAATTAACTTTAAACCTTGGATAATATACTGAAAATATTTATAAATACAAAATATGAATAAAATATCAAAACAATGAAATTAAGATAGATTCTGTTCAAGGAGTTTAGGTAATTTCTCTGAATCATTAAACCGAAGTGGTTGACGTGGGTAGAAAGGTAATTAAGTAGATGAAATCAGCAGGTAGCACAAGACCCAAGTATGTGGTAAGCTTTGTTATATGTAGGAAACTCCACCCCCATAGCCTCATGTCCTAGATGCAATGATAAGGTAGACCTCATTGATATATTAGTATTTTTATTTTCGGTAGAAATTGTACTTTCCATTATGGGCCATGAATGTGCTTGAATTCTTTACTGCCTAGTCTGGAGTAATATGAAATTCATTTTTGCTTTTAGTTCTGGATTTTATTTCCATAATATTTTTCAAACTTGTTTCCCTTTAATGATACGCCCAAGAAAAGCTTGCTCTCACGGTGTAATAAAATTTCAATTGATAAAGTAAATACAATGAAGGAAAATTCTCTGCTTTCCTTTACATGGGTCAAGTGGTTTCTTAAACAACCTTACTCCTATAATAAATGACGTTTTTTTTGAAAACTAAATGTCTGAACCAGTCATCAAAATGGAACTAGCGATAGATAACTCCTCTAAGTTTACTCAGGGTAATGTAGAAATGGAGATTTTTCTTTCATCTTAATAAACTCATGAATTTCTACTATTCTCAGTGGGTGATCATAAATAATAACCGTATGCTGGTTTCTGCTTTTTATTCTTTTGTAACAGGGGCTCACATCAGAGCTCTGGCTGGCCTGAACCTCACTGTATAGAACAGCCTGGATTAGAACTCACAGAAATCTGGCTGTTTCTTCTACCTGAGTGCTAGGATTAAAAACAGTACCACCACACCCAGCTTCACACACACATTTGTATGCATGGTTCAAAATTCCTCTTTCCATAAGTAGACTGTACTAGTTGTTTTTATTAGTAATGTGACAAAATTCCTGAGAAAACAACTTGAGGAAGGAAGGGTTCATTTCCCTCACAGTGTGAGGATACAGTCATGGCAACAGGGGCACAAGACGATGAGTCCCATGGCATCAGCAACTGTGGAGCAGATAAATGGGTGCTTAAAGTCATTTCCAACATCCCTCTGAGTCTATCTTGGGGTCATCAGCTGCTATTAATGATGAAGCCCGTTTTCAGGAAGTGCCCTTCCTCTTCGATAAAACATTTCTAGAAAAAAAAAAAGTCCTCATATCCACATTTACAGAAATGTTTCCATAGTGATTCTATATTTAATCAAGTTGGCACAGAACATTAATCATCATATACACTGTACGTGTATAAGCATACATGCATATGTAAGCCCAAATATGCATGCATATATATATAGCATATATAAATAATTGTTTCTAAGTCATTTGTCTAAGATGGAGTGTAGGATGTGTTCTTCTTTGTTTAACATAAATATATATGTACAAAAATGTTCTTTAAATAACACATTTACATCTTGACAGATTATCACTCAACTTTCAAACAAATTTAATTTTAACAAGGAGCAAAGTGTAAATTATCAATATGCCATGATTTTAATGTGACTTATAATATATTACTTGTCACTAAATTCTCTCCTTGGATAAAGTATCTTATAACTTACCATTCTTTATTGGAAGCATCACGTCTACAAGACATGTATCTATTAAAATACATTTTTATGATGATAATGTTGACTGAAATGTTTGTGTTAAACCACTGTGCTATATATATCACCAACCTTTACAGAACTCCCACAATTTCTCTGTTAAATGGGTCCTATCACTGTGGTTCTAAAAAGCTGAAAACAAAAGTCTCTATTAATGTCCTGACCTGTATGGTATCATGTATGTAGCAATGAGTGGACCCATGATTGAACCCCAAATATCTCTGGAGTAAGTTTCATATTCTGTCTGAATTCTCCAGGTTATGTCATTTAGGGTTGAGATGTCAATGATGTTCCTTGGTATTTATTTATGAACGAGACTTCAATGAACAGAGGAAACAATTACCAAGATTTCTAATATTAATAGAATAATGCTATTGTATAATACATATTTTCAAAAGAAGAGTAATTTCAATTCTCACATCCTATCTCTGTATGTTAATAAATGTACATTGAGTAAATTTACTGACTACCTGGTAGAGGAAGGAATATAAATGAGGATTCCCCATGGACCTTCCATTTACTTTATTTTCTTGCCTTTAAGAATTTGAGAGTTGTGAAGAGCTAGTCATGGTGATTTGCATAAAACAGTTGCTATAGTAACCTTTGAGCATGATACTAGAGGCAACCTACTAACAGTAACCTTTTTCTTTACGAGAGCAATATAATTTACAGGTTATGAGAATTGTGTGTCATTCTTAGCCTCAAGGTGTTTGGCTACATTATGAAGTCAGAATAGCTTAACTTTGAAACACAGCCTCTTATGAAAGACAAATTTTTCTGAGAAAATAAAAAATGATGATTTCATCTTTAGTTTAGACTGCTGGAGAATGAGATCTGAAATGACATTAATGGTATTTTATATGCCCTAAGAATTTACCATGGCAATAGATTTTCTATTTTGAATTTTTTACTTTTCCCACTTGAATTTACTCAAAACTGCCCTATTCCACTTTTCAATACTATTCTCATAAAATTGGCAATGGAGAATCAAATTATGATGCTTTATAATTCAAACAAAACAAATGTGTTTTACACATATACATGTATTTTATAGTACTATATTTCACTGTATTCTGATGGTGTATGATAGGTTTTAAATATAAAATCAGTCACTTAGGAAATGAATCTCTTTTAAAAATTTGCCTCATATTATGTACTAATTGTTACTTTAATTCAGGATACTATCATTTAAAGATGAATAACCCAATGTAATATAAAGATGCCCTCAGTGATGGAGCATGACTTAGAAGTTCTAAGCTTAAATCAAGCTTTTCCTCTCCAAACTTGCTCTTTTTTTATTGTCTTCATGTTTGTTAGACATGAAAGGAATATAGTCCTCTGAGTTAGGAAGGATGATTTCTAATGTCCCTGCATCTTTGGTTATCATCTACATTCACATTGGAGTACCTTGATGTGTTGATTAGTTTTAAATAAACTTGTACAGGCTAGAGTTATTTTGGAAGAGGGGCTCTCAATCGAGAAAACACCTCAGTAAGGTTTGTTATAGGTAATTCTGTAGTGAATTTCCTTGATTAATGACTGATGTGTGTGAGGGACCAGTGCAGCCTCTGGAAAGGTGTTCCTTGGTGTTGAAAGAAAAACAGATTGAGCAAGCCATGGGGAACAAGTCAGCAAGCAGATCCCCCAGGTTTTCTGCTTTGGTTTCTGTCTTTGTATTTGTGCCTTGACTACTAACGTTGATTCCCTCAGTGATAGAGTTCTAAGCTTAAACCAACCTTTTCCTCCCCCAACTTGTTTTTTTAAACTCTGGTATTTTTATCACAGTAATAGAAACCTTAAGACAATATTGGTAGCAGAAGTGGAGAATTGCTGTAAAGCTTACCCAATTGTTTTGGGGGAAGAATTGTGGAGAGATATTGAAAACTTGGGCTGGAAAAGTCATCAAGTTCTGAGAGCTTAATAAATGATTATTGTAGGAAAATTGGATATAATGCTAAGGGATATGCAGATGAGGGAGGGAGGCCTGGCTGGTGAAATTTCAGAGAGAAGTAACTACTCCCTCAGGAATTTTCTTATGTTGTTTGTATTAAGGTTTTTTTTGGTGTCTGCACAGCTGCAGTTAACAAGAGACCCGAAGCACTAAAGTAAAATCTTTGCTTTGATGTGATAATCAATATTGACCAACTTGAGCTGAAGAATCAGCTGTGGTTATGAAGAGACCAGCATCACCAAAACTAAGAGTTCTGATTAGGGTTTCTTCAGTGTCACAGTATAGAAATTGTAGTCTAGATGGGTCTAAGGCTGTGACCCATGCTGGCCATTGAACTTGGTAATGTGTAAGAGTGTCCTAGGTCTTACTGGTTTTGAAATCAAGAAGGGGTCTTGGAAAACTGCTGGGGTTTGGAACTGAGAAGTCAGGAGACACCACTGATGAACAGTCTTAATTACATTAGAAGCTCCGGGACGGAAAAGGCCATTGAGAGAAGCTGAGGCTTGGTACCATGTGGTGTGGTCATTCTCTGAGGAAAAGGCATATTGGTAAAGGTACAATCCAGCTGTAGTGGAGACCCCGGCATATTGGAGCCAGCTACATGGTATGTCCAACCAGGAAATCAGGTGTAGGGTGAAGCTTGCCCGAGTCCGAAGATAGGCTGCGTGTGCTGTGGTTGGAATACCTGGAGAAGTGGACATTTGTAGGCTCTTCGGAGCCCCAAAGATTCTGAATTCCAGTTGTCAAATACTGAACTTTTTGCACTGCTGAAGTTTGGTTTAACTTCATTTGATTGTAACTTAGTAAAGGAGAAAAAAAATCCAGAAATGTGTTTAATCAATTTTTGTCTGTTTTACAAACAGAAGAAATGCTAGATTCTAAAAATCAAGAAATGTATGAAATCTGTTCCTAACCAATGATTGTTTTAATGCATATCATGGAAGACAGCAAGTCCCATGTGATAAAATGTAGCATGACTTTGTCATTTAAAATCATCAAATCCTTCAGGATTTGAGGCAGGTATGACAGCAGGCAGGATTACTTAGGAAACTCTTGGAGTCATTTGGACTCTGAGAGGGTAAACTGAACTGAGAAAGCTGCGGCATGGTTGGAGAGAGGGGCTGTACTCTCATTGCCAATGCAGACTCACATTTTAGAGCTGATGGATGTGGGAATCTGGAAGGTAGGAAAGAAAGGGGTGGGTAAGATTTCTGGGCTTTGCGTTCCTTGGCAAAGGCTTCAAGAGAGTTTTGGTTAATGACGGGAAGTGCATACTAAAGTTACTTGTAAAGCTCAATATAAACCACTAAGATAGGCTATCAGTTTACTGAAAGAATAGTGATTGTTATAAAGATAGGAAACAATTTCCTAAATAAAATTGAATACTTACTGAGTACATGATACACTGATGACTGTAAATGCTATTCACTGGTAAGAAGAAACTGATATTACAATGTTCATGAGGAGGATAGTATATTAAATTTTATGTGGACAGTAATATAACTAGAAAAATATGCAAACTAATAAAAAGGAAGAAAAACAATTAAAGCAATGATATTAGAACTTTGAGATGATACGTTCTATTCTTTATAATTGTTAGAATAATTTGGTCATATTTCTTCCATAGTTAGACAGCAGTATAAAATAAAATCACTGATTAACACGAAACCATTAAGGTAAGACTTAAATATTAAATTGAATGACTGATTATTTGATAGTTTCTGGGCAAATAATAATTATCACTATTTTGTTACATGATTTGAGAAACTCGTTTTGATGGTTTTATAGTAGAGATAGTAAATTGGAAGCTAGCTATACCTTGTGAGTCATTTCCATCATGATTTATTCAGGGAGTTAATATTCAGTGTTAATATGTGAGCTTGTGAAGAAATGGACCGCCCATATATCCAGGCTAAGGAATTAAATGACAGTTTTGCTCACATGCTTTGATGATAAATTACCAAAAATTCTTTAAGCATTTAGGCTACGCTTCTTGCAAAAAGACCTGTTGACAAAACCGGGCTCAAGAAATGCTGATTGAGACTTTCACTGTCTCTTTTGCTGTGAAACTGTTACTGTGTTCTGTGCCGTGTCCAGGTGATTCTCTTCAGTGAGCACTATAAATTTTATTGAGAATGAAATTTCATTAAATGGCTAATTGTTCGATCAAATTGCAGTTTCTAAATTCACGTTTTAATGTATGTGTACATTTTATTAGAACAGAGACAAAGGGATGAAGATTATTGCTCATTTTTTTGTAAAATAATTACCAATAAGATTTCATCAAACCACTTATTAGAGCATACATTTAAATGAACTATATGGAACATACATTTTAATGTGGTTTATTTTTAACCTAAATTTAAATATATTAATTTATCTTGAAGATTTTCAGAAGAGAAAAAAAAACAAATGTGAGAAGAGATCATATTTAAAGATGGCATAGTATGTCATGACAGAAAGCTTTAAGATAGTGTCAGATAATTCAATCAAGAAATAATCTATCTAATTATACTAAACAGTTTAGATTTGGTTGAGGTTCAGGTTTTTTCCATTATAAGATTTGTCTATGTTCTCTACTGTCTATATTTACTTAAAGTTTTTAAAATGATAAATTGTTAAATCATAACAACACTTCTTGAAGTAGTTTGAAAGATACCTTAAATTTTATTTTGACATATAAATTTTTATCATGTCATGTATTAATACTAGTAAATTCTGATGGCCAGTCTCATGCAAGGCACAATTTATTGCTTTTCCTACTTTATTTACATAGGCATGCTGTGCAGAGATTGGTGACATTATCTTCACATGGATATGTGCCATACATTAGAAAGATTCCAGGGAAAACACTCACAGGTTAAATTACCAGCACTAATTAATTAAGAAGTTTACAGATAATACCTAAGAAATTCATAGTGCTGATTTATTTGTTGAACAAGTAAACTGTAAGCTTTAGTTGTAAAAATTCAAAGACTATTTGTGCCTAATTTATATTTATTTCTTTTATAAAGGGGCTAATAAATTTGACAAATACATGTCTAAGAAAATAAGTCTACAAACTCAACAACAGAAAGATTCTTAAATATTCTGACTAAATTTAGTGATTATAATTTATTTAAAATATTCTTTAAATATGTTCAGTTTGTCTGTATGTTTGTGTGCATATGTACATGTGTAGATGCACATGCTGTACCACCTAAGTGGAGATCAAAGGAGAACTTGCAGGAGTTGGTTCTTTTTCTCTGTCATGTGGATTCTCATGCTTAAACTCAGGTCAGATGAACCATCCCATTGGCCCAAACCAGGGATTTTAACATAGATTCTGGGAAACAAACTCAAGTACTGTATTTGCAAGGCAAGCATTTTGCCAACTGAATTATCTATCTATCCCTGATTTCTGCTTTTATAATGCTCTATATTCAATTCAAGTCAAGCAATTTATATGACTAGCAATACATGCTTTATGTAATAAAATGGAATAATCTTTCAGTGTTAGGAATAATCCCACTAACTAATTGTGACTTATAAAACTCAAGTGCTTTAAAATTCTCTCTCCTGTTTGATGTTTTAGCTCCCCCCAAAAGTCACTGCTCCAGACATTTTTGCTCAGCTCTTATTTTATCCTTATGTGAAAACCACTTTCAGCAGAGGGTAGCATCCAAATCACTATCTCTATGATAGATGTGTGAGGCCCAGGTATCTCAAAGGAAGTGGGATGATTTGTTTCTAGGGAATAAATCATTTAAAACATGATGAATATAAATGCTTAATTGTTAGTCTAAAATTAATTCTTACATGCTAAGTTGGATAGTTTGGAAATCAGTTAATAGAAATTTTTATTTCTTGCTATTGGTAGCTTAAAATACAGTTAGATATATGCATATTTATTTATTTAAAAACTTATGCAGCAATAATTAAAAATTCTCCAATATAAATATCCCCACTTCTAAGAGAAAAGTCTTCACTCCAGGCTTTTCCAGTTGTTTCAAATTTTTGCCTGACTTTCTACTCAGTTCTTTGCGTATTTTTTTTCGCTAGCTTCAGTTTCAGAAATATACCTGTTTTAGTTTCTAAAAGATGCTGTCTTCTCTCATGTTTTCACAGAGTAACATATTCGGAGTTGTCCCTCACTCAACACTGATCCTGTATCACTTTCTCTATAATTTACTTTCTCATAGAAACACTCAGTAGCTCCTTCCTTCTGGCTTCTATTGACGCCGTACCTGTCTCCGTCCCACCTCACAGTGCTCTAGGTAGTAAATGTATTTGCATACATTTCTTCTGCAATAAACTGCATGTCATGCAGTCAACTCTAACATATACTTCATTTCTACCACTTATCCATAGCTGTATGGATTTATGTTGGCTACGTGTCTCCTTATTTAAATAACATAGATCAACATTTCTATTTTTATGCCCATAACATGCAGTCTTTATTACCCTGAGTCTACAGTAAAATTTGAAATCAGGGAAGGTAATACCTCCAAGAGTTGTTGTTGTTATTATTATTATTATTTAGGATTGTTCTAGCTTCCCTGGATTTTTTGTGCATTATCATATGAATATAAAAATGGACATTTAATATTTGTGTTAGACTTTGATGGGCATTGTGTTGAATCTGTAACTTGCTTTGGGTAGGATAGCCAGTTTTACTATTACTCTGACCGGTGCTCTAAGCACTGGGACATAGCATGCATTTTGCCCAAACTGACTGTCCAGAAAATTCTACACTGGCCTTAGTTGCCTGGGACTAGACACCAAGTAAGGCTCATGAGTGAACATTGAGTGGAAGGAATGTTAATTATCGTCTTATAGCTACCAAATTTCAATACTTTGGAATTCAAAAGGTAGGGTGTTTTCTAAGAACTGTGTCCTCCACAGCTTGACATGACTTCTTTATTCAGACATCTGGTCTACAGGTTGATGCTTTCAGGCACAAACAAAAGAACTCATGCAATTCAAAGCTGAACAAACCCATATCTTAGGATGCACGAAGTTCATTATCTCTATTTGTAAGCTGGTGTATTTACGTTTGAAGTGTTTACAGGCTTTTATCATATGCATAAGCAGTGAGTTGTACAGTAAGATCAAGCCTATAATGGATATTTACTTAATACATTTTAAGGTGTGTCATTCCTTTATAAATTAATACTAATACAAAATTTTTCATAGTATTATATGTCTGTATCAGTCTAGAAGTACTAGAATGTATGGATTCTAATATAATCCCAGTTAAATGAATTGAAAATGCAAACGTATTCTCAATTTTTTTCTGATATTTTCTTCAACTTCTTTCTTCAGTATCTTAAAGTTTTTTTTAGCATTGTGATTAGAGTTATTTTAAATTATTTGAGGTTATTGTGAGAGGTCTTGTTTCTCTGATTTCTTTCTCGTTCTGTTTTACATTTCTATACAGAAGAACTACTGATTTTTTTCATTGTTGTGACTTAAACTTGTATCCAGCTCTCTTGTTGAAAGTGTTTATCAGCTGTAGGAGTTTACCAGTGAAATTTTTAGGGTCACTTGTCTTCTGCAAATAAATATACTTTTACTTCTTTCTTTCTAATTTATATCACCTTTATTTCCTTCAGCTGTCTTTTTTTCTAGATAAGACTTACATAATGTATCAGTTGTCTTCTTCTCTAGATAAGACTTCACATAAGGTATCGAATAGGTATATAGAAGGTGAACAACTTTGCCTTCTTCATAACTTTAGTAGAATTGTTTTGAGATTCTTTCCATTTATCTTGATGTTAGCTATGGATTTTCTGTAAACTGCCTGTATTATACAATGTGCTGCCTACTTAAACTGTGTAGGACTTTTATTATGAAGGAATTTGTCATGTTGGATTTCATCAAAGATCTTTTCTGAAGCTATAGAAATGATTATGTAGTTTTGGCTTTTGGTTTGATTATATGATCATTATGTTAACTAATTTATGTTTGTTGAACCATCCCTGAATATCTGGGATGAAGTCTACTTGATCATGGTGGTTGATCTTTTTCATGTGTTCTTGAATTTGGTTTTATGAGCAATTTTTTGAGAATTATTGCATCTATGTTCATTAGGGACTTAGATATTACAGTAACAGTGGCATCATAAAACAAATTGGGCATTGTTTCTTCTCTTTCTATTTTGTGGAATAATTTGGGCAGCAGTGATAATACCCTCTCATTGAACATCTGGTAGTATTCCAAAACACAGGTTAAAATTGTGTTACCTTTGTTGTTTTTGATCATTAGATTTTTAATTACTCCTTATATTTTGCCAAAGTTTCGGGTCTGTTTACACTTTTTATTTGATTGTCAATTAAAGTTTAGATGGCGTGTATCTAGAAAATTATGTATCTTTTCATTTTTCGAATTCAATGGAGTACAGGGTTTAAAGGCGACCATTATAATTCTGATTACTTGATTCTCTGCATTGTATTAATTTTCTTTCTTTTTTTTTCGAGACAAAGTTTCTCTTTGTGGTCTTGGTTGTCCTAGCACTCACTCTGCATACCATCTAAGAGATCTGTCTGTCTGTCTGTCTCTGTGCTAGGATTAAAGGCGTGTGCCACCACTGTTTTATTTTGGCTCTGAGTTTGATTATTTCTTGCCATCTATTTCTTTGTGGTGTAGATTTTTTCTTTTTTGTTTTATTAGAGTTTTCACGTGTGCTGAAAAGATACTAGTATGGGATCTCAGCATTCTTTTTATAGGCACTTAGTGTATGAACTTGCCTCTTAGAACTGCTTTTAATGTGTCCCATAAGATCGGAAATGTGCTATCTTCATTTTCTTTTAGTTCTAGAGAGTCTTTACTTTGTTTAGTTCATTTTGTCATGGCCCATTTTCCATTCAGCAGAGAGTTGTTGAGTTTCCACGAGTTTGTAAGCTTTCTCTAGTGTCTATTGTTGATACCCAGCTTTATTCTGTGGAGGGGAGATAGGATGCAGGGCATGGTTTCCATTTTCTTGTATCTGTTGGTATTTGTTTTGTGTCCCAGGACATGATTAATTTTAGAGGAACTTTCATGAAGTTTGGGAAAATGTTCTGTAAATGTCTGTTAAGTTCATTTGGTTTATAACCTCTGTTAGCTCCAGCCTTTCTCTGGTGAGATTTTGTGTGGATGATCTGTCCATTGGTGAGAGCAGGGTAATTAAATCTCCGCTATTGCTGTGTGAGGTTCAGTTTGTGGTTTAAGCTGTATCATCGATTCTTTTATGAACTTGGGTGCCTTTGTGTTTGGTGCATAGATGTTAGGAACTAAAACCTCCTCTTGATGTATTTTTCCTTTGAAGAACATGTAGGGGCCTTCCCTATCTCTTCTGATTAGTTTTGGTTTGAAGTCTACTTTGTCATATTAAAATGGTTACACCAGTTTGTTTCTTAAGTCTATTTGCTTGGCAGAACTTGCTTGGCAGAACTTTTTTTCAATCCTTTCCCCCGTGAGATAATATCAAAGCTTGATAAAAGTTTATTTCTTGGATCCGGCAAAATAGATGCATAGATGTAAGTTGCTTTTTTTTTTTTTGTGAGGGGTAGCTGGTGAGGATGTTGATACCATTCATGATGAGAGTCAAGGATGAGCAGTTTGGTTTTTGTTAATTTGTTGTTGTTCTTGCTGTTGTGGTGGTGGTGGTAGTAATGATGATGATGGTGTGTGTGTTTGTGTCTGTTTCTGTGTATTCATTTCCCTTTTTGATTTCCTGGTCTGGGGTTCCTTCCTTCCTTCCTTCCTTCCTTCCTTCCTTCCTTCCTTCCTTCCTTTCTTTTTTTTTTTTTTTTGATTTTTGAGACAGGGTTTCTTCGTAGCTTTTAGTTCCTGTCCTGGAACTAGCTCTTGTAGACCAGGCTGGCCTCGAACTCACAGAGATCCACCTGCCTCTGCCTCCCGAGTGCTGGGATTAAAGGCTTCTGCCACCACCTGGCTCTCTATCTACTCTTAGAGGCCATTTTAAGGACTTTGTCTTGTGTTTCTGCTTTGCTGCTGTTCTCAGTGCCTACTGTGGTCAACTTGCTGGGCTCTTGTGGAGACACATTGTTCTGGATATTGTTGATTTTGTTTAGATGCTGGCATCTAGGCTTCTGAGTTTGGGATAATTGTATCTCTTAAGTGTGGATATTTGGTATTGTCTTTGTTGGGTCAGTATTTTGTTCCTTGGTTTCTGTTTCCTCTCTTGTTCTTAGGATAGTGTGTTGGTTCATAAAGAATTTTTCTGCAGTCCTCATAGGTGTGACCACTTGGGGTTCCAGGTAAAGTGTGTTTCTAGGACTTGGGATCTGACATCTAGAAATGGTGATAGTGTAGGAACAGTGGGACTGATGGGTTTCACGGGACAGAGGGAGGAGGGTGTTCCATTAGTTTCTGCTTAGTCTTCTGGGAATAGGGGTAAAGTGAGGAGAGGTATGCTACAGAGTTTGGATGAATCTGGGGAATGGATTTGTAGGAAAGGAGGGAGAATAGGTAACTGAAGCTTGCCTATCTGCTTTCTTGGCCTACGTGCTTCTCTGGCATGCTTGGCTGGAGGGTTGCCAGTTAATATCTGTTGGGTTTGGGGACTGAGATAATAGGATGGGTGGGGAGGAAGTTATGAGGAGAAGACCTAAGTGATCATTTGAAAGTGGTGACAGGTAGTATAGAGGGCACATGTTTCTTGTTCCCACAGAAAAGCATTAGGGAAACCAGGAATGTCAAGCATGCAGGCTTGTCTTTTCCTGGAGGAGATGTTTACCTATTTTTCCACCTGGAAGGCTAGGAATAGATGTAATTTATAACGTGACGATCTTTGCTATCTGTATGTTCAGACCTCACTCGAATCCCACAGACTATTATGTTTACCTTAGTCATTCTCCCTAGACCCTTATCTTGAACATTGTTTCTGGGCCAGTAGAACCCATCTTTGTGGAAGAGGCCATATGTACTTTGTAAAGAATTTCAGTGTAAACATACCTTAAGCTTTGTTGTACACATGGGATTGAGTTAATTAGCATCAGGAGACTTCTTCTAAAATTGTGCTGTGCTTAAATATGGCTAAAATAAACTGCCCAGTGCCATGCTCTAGAAGTTTGCAACCAACATCAGCTCAGTCCCGTTGAGCTAGATTTCCTTCTTGTCTCAAGTGAATCATAATTCTACCTGCCCTGGTGTTCAGAGATTTCTTTAATAGAGGAGAAAGAAGTTGAAGAATGTTGTTTCTGCAGAGCTGGAGGCAATAGTAGGGGATTGCATTTAGAGGAGAGGAGGAACACGTGAGGATCCACAATCAGGCTATCTGCTTCCCTGTCTGTAACATCCTGAGGGTTCTCAGGGAATGCTAACTGATTGGCAGCTGGGATAATGAGCTAGCTGGAGGATGGAGGAGTTGGAGGGGAAGATCTGTGGAATCTGCTGAAATGGGGGCAAATACGGAGGGGATGTTAGAGCAAGTTGTCTGCTGTAGAGTGGGAGGCTGAGACTGGAGGATTGGATTTGGAGGAGAGGTGAAGATCTGCAGGTAGACTACCTGCCTCCCTGGTCAGAGTAATTTTCTTTTTATAGCAACAACAACAGCAACAATAACTAATACAATGATTGTTTTTGAATACAGAATAATAATACAGAAAGGGATTAAGTCTCATTGATTATACCCCCAAAATGTTTTAAGGTTTTTTAAAATAACTATTTGAAAACTTCATCTATGTATTTAATGGATTATGATTACTATATTCCCACCAATCTTAAAATATCCTTCCCAACCCTACCATCTTTGCTTCCTCATAAAAATTCATTACTTTAAACAGGCGGGAATTCCAAGCATATAGAAGAGAAAAGAAGGCAGAGTCAGGGAGACACCATGTAGCTGACTAAGGAGACAGATGCCCTAGAAACCTTACCAGTAAACCACAAGCCTTGCAGTAAAATATGAAATGATAGGAATGGATTGATTTAAGATATAAGACTTAGCCAGAAATATGTTTAAGTCATTGGCCAAACAGTGCTGTAATTAATATAATTTCTGTGTGATTATTTCAGGTCTGGGTGGCTGAGAAATGAATGAGCATTTTCTGGCTACATTCCACCCTTTAAATTCTTTTTTAAAGATGCTTATTTTTTAATTTGAGTGTAACATAGAAGGTTTCCACAGGGCTTTTCATATACCTTTTATTTTATGTGACGGTCTTATAACCCCAATCTTCCCCATGCCCCCAAGCTCTTCTTATTAGAATCTTGTGGTCCCAAATTTTTCACTATTTTATATAAAATAGAACAAAAAATATTTTCTTGAGTCTTTAGTTAACTCGGAGTTTTTCAAAAGTTATGAAATTCTTTTCATACTGCTAGGCCTCAAACTACTGTCATTTGTTTCTTGGGTCATCTGTTGTTTTCCCAGCTTGTTTTTCTTAGGGATTCTTTCTATTGTTTAGCGTAATTTTATCTTGCTACAATTCTAAAGTGTAGACTCTTTCCAACTGATCTGCCTTCACTTTAATTTCTTTACAGTAAATGAGGTAGCTAGGGTATTATTACATACTGAATCACTGTACTACCTAATTACCATCCCCAGCAACTCACAACTCTATCCTCATTTTTTTTTGTAAATCAGCATTTTCTTCTTCACATATTGCTACATTAGAATAATGTAAATCTTTTATACACTATATAAGGAGGACTATTTATTTACAAGTATAGACTATCTTTGAAAGCAAGAACAAAACAAGCTTTTCAATGAAATGCAACTCTTTATGAAAACCCCAGTTTTACCTGTCCCACAACCCTGTGCATAGTCTGGTTCTGCCCTCTGCTATTGGATTTACTCCAGCTATGAGTGTCCTTTTTCCTCTTTAGCAGCTGTTTAGTAGAAATCAATGATAATAGGATGTTAACTGAAACACTCAAACACTTCTGTACATATGATCTAACTCATATGTGAATACTAAAACTATTCATTTGGAAAAGAAGATTAGACTTCTATCTTTCTAACACTGGACAGTAAGAGCAAGGATGAGAGGAGTATGTGTTGTCTAAAGGATAGATAACTTGCTGAGAAAAAAAGAATAATTTCAAGAGATTCAAAACCAGTTACATGTTGTCATCTCTTAAAAATTCTCAAGACTATCTAAGTGACTTCACAAAGAAAAGGTAATTGTTCCAGGCACTTCACTGGCTAATTATCCAGAATTAATTATCCCATAATATGACTATACTTCCAAAGATCATGTTGGTCAAGATACAAGTACATCTCTTTGGGACAAGTTAAAAACTGTTTGCTTTCTGTGTGTGGCTTGTAAACCCAAAGCCTTAATAGGTTAGCTTATTTAATTCCACTAACTTTACAACATATATGGAAGGATGAGTGGATTTAGACAGGAAAACAGTCATGCTCAAGGGAGGGCAACTTAGAAAACAGCAGCATAGAGTAAGCTATGGATGCTCTACCTTCAGGGATCTACTACCCCTCTTCACAAGGGATACACACACACACACACACACACACACACACACATACATATATATATGAAAATGATTCTGCTATTCTACCAACCTTGTGTTTGAGAACATACTAATTTATCTATAATGATTTTAAAAATCACTGATTGCAAATGTAATGGAATTGTTGGTAGAACTGAGGTAGTATCTAAAACCACATTCTTTTATTAAAAAGTTAATATTGCTTTGGCTTTTTCCTTGAGTGTTGTTGACTTAGATCTAGCACTATTGTAGTACATATGAAGAAAATGTGATCACTGACTTAGGTTGCTGCCTTACATGACATAGTTTCCTAATACATAATATGCCTTCTGGTCTTGCACAGTATTTTCAAATTCAAAATAAAATAAAATGAAAATTCTTAACAAATTTTTACACAAATTAAGAGATATTGATACTTCATTTTCTGACATTTCCTTAATCTAAAATATTCTATTTTAAAATATTCTTCGGGCCACTTTATTTAAGAAAAAAGTGTTCACATGCTAAGAAAAATAAAGGACTTAAAATCAGATTAAACCACCATGCTGTATTAAAGTTATGTATGTTTTATCAAAATCTTGTAGTAAATTAATTTAGAATAAGAAATTGTTTCTCTTTGCTTCATTTTCACAGGAATATCTCCTATCACCACAACTTTAGTGTAGTGTTACTAGATAGTAAATAAAAATATATTCCCACTTATGTCATCTCCATTTGAAGACATTCAAAATTTTTATTCACTTGCTAATGATTGCTAAAAAGTGAACAAATGATCATTTTGAAAGCTAAAGGTTTTCACTTTTAGACTGAAGAGAAGTTACAAAGACATCATTCTAATGTCACAAGTAATGGAAATCATTGCTAAACCTGGGGGAGGTCAAACGCAGTTTGCAGTAAGAAAACTGCATTTGCTGAATCAAGCTTTTCAATCTAATTAGTTTAAAGGCTCTAGGTCTACTTTATGACCTTTAGAACAGTTATCCATTTAAAATTTTTTTTGTCCCTTAGACCTCTGTGAACTCTCTTAAGCATCTGACAGATTTAATATATAAATTCAGTCAAGACGTGTGTTGTTTTTATTAAATTTCTGTCTAAAATGATAGCACTTCATTTGGGAAGAGTAGAGTTAACCTAGGAATACAGCCTATGTTTGGTAGTATCAAAGTATTTTAAAATTCATTATCTTCAGGGGAAAATAAGACAAGATCATGGATCAGGCAATTGCAAAGAAGCTCAAAAGTCTTTAGTTCCAGTAGCTTTGGGATTTCTGAGTTGTTCAATAAATTTTTACCAAACTTAGACAGGCATCAAAGTACAAAAAACAAACCAAAACCAAACACAAGTAACACATCAGAAATGCCAAAAAATGCTCCTCTGTATCTCTCTCTCTCTCTCTCTTTCTCTCTCTCTCTCTCTCTCTCTCTCTCTCTCTCTCTCTCTCTCTCTCTCTCTCTTTCTCTCTCTCCTTTTCTTTCTTTCTCTGTCTCTGAATTGAATATGTTCTAATACATTGATACAGAACGTAGCTAGACTCACCCTTTGGACTTTTTCACTTCATTCCCATGAGTACTCTTGGAAACTACAAGGGGAAACAGGTATAGCTTGGGATGAGGGATATGGGGAAAGGAATATCTCAAGAACAGACTTTGTTTAAAATGTCATTATAATATCTAACACATTATGTACTGTTTAGATATAAACATAGCTAGCAGTCTTCCTTCAAATATCTCCAAGGCACTAGGTTTGAAAAAAATCACCTGAAATCATTTAACTTTCGTGTGTGTGTGTGTGTGTGTGTGTGTGTGTGTGTGTGTGTGTGGCTTTTCTAAATCCTGCTGATGACAATATTTTGGAGCAACAATTTAGAATGCTCGCCTAGATGTTTTGCCTAGACATATTGCCTAGATATAAAACATATTGCCTAGATGTTTTAAAGAAAATGATTTCTGATAGAAAGCCTACAGTAGCACTGGAAGCGTTCGTGTGAAAGTGTATTACTATAGTTCCTGAAAGCTGTGTGCGTATCTCACATCTTCGGCTACCTTGCTGAATAGTCAAGATTGCTGTGAACGTAGGCCATATCTCTATGAATATGGAGCACTTGTTTGTAATAATTGGCTCTGTCTGGGAGCTCCAGAAGTAATTAAAGCATTCATGGAATTGATTAAGCAGTACACATTCCAACGGTGTTTATCCCTTTAACATGAATTAAATGATAATATATTAATCTATATGTATTTTCTTTCCTCTATGCATTCATTCCAAGCTTTCCTACCTGTGGTGCTCTCTGGATGAATGATACTAACATCTTCATGAGGCTGCACTAGAAAGACCAAGTTATTGATTTTATCTCAAAGAACTTTCAACAAGACCCAGACACTGAAAGGTCTACACCACTCTCCATAATCGAATAACTTCCAATAGAAAGCTTTCCTGAAAACATTTTTTGAAGTCTATACAAAATATAACGTCAACTCAGTGAAAGATCAGAGAGCAACCCAGGTAGCCAACACAGGGCAGATTTTTTTGAGGTTAGCTTCAAAAACTCTTCCATTCTCTGTGACTTCATTTTATTTTTGCACGCGTACAAATGAGGCTGAAAGGAGTAGTCATGCATCGGCAAAGTTTAACTGGACAGCACAGCCAGGATTAGAACCAGCAATAACCCAGATAGGAGAGAAATGAGGTCTGGATTTCTCCCTTCTACTTCCTATCCTTGTGCCGCTTCTTACCTGCTTTTACAGATTTGACTCTTAGAAGGAGACTAGGAAGCAGGCAAATTAAATAAAGATTTAAATGTTGATGAAATGGGGAGGCAGGCTTCATCTCTGCAAGAGCCATAACTGGTTCAGACTGTCTACTGAGAATCTAAAGATCCCGAAGATTATCTCACAGATAATTTAAGTGCATTGCAATCAAAGTGCTGTAGAGTTCACAAAAGAGATATTTTGGTTCTTATGAAATGTCACATCAAATATTTTAATATCTATTGGTGTGTGGATTTTTAGTGATCTTGCCAAATATTTTCTTCATGTTTTGCTTTTTTATGTTACCTTATATATTTACACACACACACACACTTGTTCGTGTTTGCAAGCATCTGTACAGCAGCGCATACACTTTTGTGTCTGTAACGGTGGAAATGGGAAGGTGATAGTGATGTCTTCTACCACTCTCCACCTTATTTTTCAATAAAGACTCACTGAACCTGGAACCCTGTGATGAAAGTGAACCAGTGGAGAGAAAAGTCCCAGCATTCTCTCTGTTTCTGCCTCCCGAGCACTGGTCTCACTGATACAGGTGGTCAGTTGTTTTTTTGTTGTTGTTGCTGTTGTTTGTAGGTCCTGGGGATTTGAATTCATGTTCAAATGCTTGTACAAGTGATATACCACTGATACATCTCCCCAGTCATTGAGAAATGAAAGGATAACTTGGCATAATCATGTGGACAAAAACTCTCTCAGTCACATTTGAATTAATTCCAAGTCTTCGATTAATATAAAGCATAATCTGGGCAAAATACCTTCTTATGTATTGGTATAAGAATATGAAAACTGTGTTATCTGTAGTGAGATAAAAACAAAACAAAAACTTATGGGACCACATTAAAATAAAACAAAAACTTTTACACATTAAGGGTAGTGACTAAAATAGAAATGTGAATATGATCAATTGAAGAAACTATTTTCAAACTATATGTCATATAAATTACCAATATCCAAAATTTATAAATATGCATAAAATCCGTAGTAGATAAAATTAAAAATGGGATAAGGATCCAAAGAGATCATCCTGTATAAAATATCTAATGAGTACACCATACTTTTCAAAATATCATCATCTTTTGTTATTATGGAGACAATTAACCCGTTATGAGAATTGAATTCAGGTTCATGAAAGTAGCTATTATCAAATACTTGCCTAAAGAACACCCGAACAGGTAGGAAACAGACATGGAGCCCTGAAAGGGGAAAGCTCGTAGAGCACCATACCTAGACAAAGTACTTCCTGCAGTTAGGAATGCTGAGAGTTGGAGGAATGGCCTTTCTCTGGGAGAAGCTCAATAATTGGTTATTGAATACTAGGTAATACAATTGAAATAATATACATATTTCATTATGTATATATTTCTCAAACTTTACATAAATGAAATCTTATATTTTACATTAAAATATTTATATGCTAGAGGACACTGTGCTAAATGAAAAGAAACATCAGGGCAAAAAAATATTTCATAATCTCACAGGCTGAATGCCAAAAAAAGTCAAGCATATCAAGGTGCGGAATGAAGTAGTGATTCAGTGTGGGGCATGAGTAGATGGAAGTCAGCTTATTAAATGGTAGTATTTAGGTAGGTTCACAACTCTGGGGTGAAGTGAGTAGATTTTAAAGTGATATCCACAGGTAAATACACAAAAATTAGAGTGAACATGAATATTTGAGATCATGTATTTGTTAATTTTTTAGTAGAGTGACCATCTTATTTTCTGCATGCATTTTACAGTGCTGGATTCTTTAGATAAAACAATAAAATTATGTCAAAGCAATATTTTGTTTGCAACATTTTTTGTTTTGATTTTAAGTTGACTAAGCTGCATATATTTACTGGAAACAATATGAACTTTGGAAGTAGATAATACATTGTGGATTATATAACCTAAATAAAGAGTATACATTTATCTCACATAATTATCAGATTTTGTGCTAGCACTTTTTATTCATGGTCTAGACATTTTATAAATCACAGTGTGTACTTAACTATATTCATTATTTTATAGAACTTACATTGATCTGACTTCTCTCTGAGTCAAATTTTATATTATTCATTATTGTATTCCTAAATTCTCTTCCTTGACTGCTCCATTCTTGAGTGTTCCATTCTTTCCTCGGGTTCTGTAAAAAGAACAATCTTTTGGCGGGGATTTCCTCTGAGTGAGATCAGGTGGCATTTAACCTCCTGTTTTTGGTTTATCTCATTAAATACCAATTTTTTCATATGTTTTATGTGCAAATTATTTCTTTGTCTTATTTGAAAGATTTTATAGTTTCCCAACAAAAATCAGAATCCTTACAGTTCCACACAACACAGCAAAGTCGTTACATTTCTGTAGATTGTAATGTATGTTGAGAAAATATAACCCATAGCCTTTTGTCTCAACCATTTGTGTATTTCGCTCAAGGAGATATTTCTCAAGAAAAATCAAATCAATCAATAAATTGATAATAATAATTGATGATAGTTTGGATTTGAAATGTTACCAGATTTATGTACATAGACTATTAAAGGACCAGTGTTAGAGAGTCTGAAGTATGTATAATGGTGGGTTAAATTGCCTCACCTCTTACCACACGTAGCCTTCCTACCAACTGATAGGTGGTCTTACCTGTCACTGTAGCAGTGATGAACAGGGAGTTTAACTGGTCTGCAATGAAACTACTGCATCCACCCGCATAGCTGGAGAAGAAGCGGGTCCTCTCCTTTGCAAACATGCCTTTTCTGTCACATGAGGCTCCATCAGCCAGTTTCTTGCTGAAAGTTAATTTTAACAATTATCTTCTGCTGTCTTTTTGTCATACCATCTGGAGAAACTCTGTAGAGTATCAGTTTCAAGACATAAGATGGATAAGGCATAAAATCCTTAACATTGAAGAGAGCAGAAAAGGTTAGGGAAAACACATTTCTGCAGGGGTCAGAGTCAGAGTCACACGTTTAGTGCTTTCCTTGGAAGACACTATGCAAGGCTGCATTCTCCAGCTTTCCTGAGGTCACTACAGTCTGCCAGAGCTTTCGTCTTGAATAATGTATAATTGTAGGTTAATATCTTTCATACAGAAACGTTTACAGTGTACAAGTCAAACTGAAGAAGTTTTTGATAAACAATTGCTTTATACTTTTGTTTACCAAAGCCGTCTTAAATTCCTGCATGGCAGAGTGCAATTTTAATAAGAATAGTAAAAATATTATCAGATCTCTGTAGCTGATATATTATTGCAATATCTTGGCGTTGTGACCATTATTTTAGTGTATAAATCATCTTTATCAACTCTGCTGAAGAAAGATCAGAGCTGTCTCTCAGATCAGGCCACATCTCACCATGTTACTGATGTCAGGAAGTTAGATGTTTTAATCAAATCGTAGTTTAGCTGGAGGTTGCACTTAATGCTGGAGAACAAGTTCAACCATCCCCACAGCCCTCAGCTCTCTCTTATTGTTGAATCAGTAAGCACGATATCACCGCACACAACTAAAAAGAATAGAGAGAGGGTGACATGCCACTGAAATCACGAGAAGATGCTGGAAATTGCATTTCCATTTACTGTAACCCAACCTTTCTCTATATCCCTAAGTGCCGTTTAACTCCTTTAGATTGTTCCTTAGCTCGGTAGCAGATTGTGATCTTTCCTTATCCCCATGAGTCATTCATATGAAGAACATTATTATGTCATGGCATTAGTCGTACTGATTCTCTTATCAGTTAGTGTGATGTTGGTTTCGTGTGTGTGTGTGTTCGTTCACAGCTCAAGATTCTTGATTCTTGAAAGCTGTAAAAATTTTCTGTGTATTTGCACTGCAACACCGAGCTTTCTCTCATACAGGCAGGTGCTGCCTGACAACTCTTCTGGCTTATTTGTGAAATAAAAGTATAAGTCAGTGTTGTCTTTGGGAAAACTGAGAGACGATCAATACTTGTTGAGGGCTATGTCGCTTGTCACATGACACAACTTTCATCTCAATTTCCTGTCTTGCCTAGATTCTACCACCTTTACTCTTAAAGTAAGATTCTAAGAAGCAACCCATATTGTTCTGGAAAATAATTCTGTACTTTTGCCTTAGCACAGATCGTTCTGGTGTTCTGGAATACCTTGATATGCGCTTGTGTACATGCGTATGTGTGTATGCCTATCTGAATATTGGGAATATTAAAGAAAAGACCTTATTCTATAGTAAAACAAACACCTAACACTTACAGAGTGTTGGCTCAATTCTTAATATAGTCCTCACCAGTTTATGATAAAATTTGATTCTCATATCAAACTTAGAGTATAGCTGCTATGTTTATTTCCATTTAATAGGTATAAAAACATGTGGGCAAAGCAAGCTGTTATATTGTTCAAGATAATGCACGGTGTGGTGGGCAGTGTGCAAGTTAGCAAATATAGCAGCATCAGATTCTGACAGAGACCTGTATTGCCTTAATCATGTACAGGAAGTAGCAACCAGGCTAGTGTGGGCCTTCTTCATTCTTCTTGAACAAAGCACATTCCACCGTTCTAGGCTGGCTGTCATGCTTTGTAGCCCTTTCAAAACAGAAAATATTCAATATTTTCAAACCTAGGTCAGGTTGGAAAACATACTTTAGTTTTTATTTCTGGAGGAAAAGCAAAATTGACTATGTGTGAAAAGTGAAAATTAAAGGGCAAATAAACCTCCAAAAATATTTTCATGGAATTTATTATTGAGAATATATATATATATCTTTATATATGTATATATATGTATATATGTGTGTGTTTTGAAATTATATTCCTCTAAATACTTAGATTAAATATTAAGTATATGATTGCTCTTAATGTATGTTCTACTTTGTGCATAAAAATTTCAGTAACCTCTCACCTGTAATTTTTTAACTCCAAGATTAATACGTACTACACCTCTGTTTTTAGTATTTTTGTTATACAAATAATTTTCCCAAGAAAGGGGTTACAGTGATCAATTGCATGTTTAAGAAACAACTTGGGGAGCTCAAGAGATGGCTCAAATATTTAGGGTAGTGGTTACTCTTCCTGAGAACCTAGATACAGTTATCAGCAGTCTCACTGTAGCTCACAACCATCTCTAACCCCAAAGGATCCAATGCCCAATTTTCCCCACCACAGACACTTCATACATGTGGTATACAGGCACACATGCAGGCAAAACACTAATACACATAAAATAAAAATGAATGAATCTTTTAAAAGTTGGTTGAAAAAAAAAGGAAAAGTTGGAAGTAGATCAGGCCTCTACTTAAACATCATATCAAATATAATTTCAACTTGCAGTGACAGAGAAATCTTGATCGCTATGTTTATACAAACAGCATTATACAAGTTATNGGGGAGGAGGCGGAAATTTTTTTTCAATAAAAAATATTAAAAAAAAATTATTAACAAGTTGATATTTCAAAATCTCACTTTAGAAAAGATTTATAAAAACATATTGGAAAAGTCTTAAATGTAGATTATGGGGATCAACTACAAACTTAACATTTCAATTTGGAAGTTCCCTAAATAACTGGGAAATTTCCATATTTCAGGGAATAAATGACTTAAAGAATATGAAAATTTCACCAGTTTTGTCGATAGTATGTCATATAGAAAATCAAGATGTTTTAGTGAAGCATAAATTTTTACTTAGCTAGTAGAAAACTAGCCAAGGGAAATATTTTGAAAATACTTAATCTTTCAAGAAAAATTATGCTTTTATTTTAAACAGATCAATAACAATACTTCTTGCCTTTTTTAAAACTTAATGATTTTTTTTAAATTTAAGACTAATTTCTATTTGAATTTTCTATATTAGTTTCTTTTCTATTTCAGTTCCAGAAAGACCTTGGGCAAGCATAGTCTATAGTTATCTTGGTTTTGTAACTTTTGGAAAGCTTACACACATATATTATATCTTAAAATGCACATTTGACATCTCTCCTTTTTCTCTGTCTAATAATGGCAATGCTAAAGATACAACATAAATAGATTAATCTTTCTGTTTGGTGTTTGAGGCATGTCTAAATCACTCCTCCACACCACCTGGTTTGCTAATTCAACTTGCTTATTATATTTGGATTCTGTTTGAATTTCTTTCCTAGAAGTCATGATCTGTAGATAAGTTTTTTAAGTCCAGAATAAGCTGTAATGTTTAAGAAGTATTAGTTCCAGCTCAGTTATTGTGATTATTTCCATGTAATTAATTTTTCACTGACCCTCAAGGAGGGCTCCTGTCTCTTTGTAATATAAAATTTAAAGATTCATTTCCTCTGATTTTACCATCGGAATGTCTATATTCTTTAAAATAATATGCACCATCTGAAGAATAAGTTCTCATCTAGCCTCAGCTCCCACTGTTTTCTTTCATATTTGGTTTTTGCATAGTATTATGATATGCATTCCATAAAAAGTGACTTATTTAATGTTAGAGAAATGGCTCAGCTGTTAAAAATATTTTCTGGGTGTGTTTTTGAGCTCTGACATGGAAGTTCACAGCCCTCTGCTACTCAGGGTCCACAGGATCCGATGAACAATTCTGACCTTATGGGTCATCAGGCATGAATGTCACACACACACATGCATACATTCAGACAAAATACGTGTGTGTGTGTTTGAGATATATATATATATATATATATATTCTTATATATCTAATATATATTTAAACGGTTTGATCTTTATATTTGCATATCTTGTCATATTTCCTGCAACTTATTAATTCATGTTGTCTTATTATTGTCCTAGTAATTGTTTCACCTTCAGATTAAGCAATATCTTGTAAGAAATTTAGCCAACTCTCTATATAATTGGTATTTTTTTTTTTGCTCTGCTGCTGGTATACCTTGTGTAAACTTGTATTTAAAAAAATACATAACAAATAATGAACTTATTTATGTAAGGATTTTATTTTCTTTACTTTTAATACAGTATCTCTCATGTATTAGTACAATAATTCTGTAATTTCTATTCTACTTTTCTCATATAACAGTATCAAGAATCTTTTCTGTGTGCATGTACAGTTAGTTATGTGTGCTGGTACACATGTGTGTATGTGGAGGCTGGAAATTGACATTGAGCATCTCTTTTCTTCCCTTTCTACCTTATTTTTTAAATGATTTTTATTGAGTTACACATTTTTTCCTCTCCTCTTCCTTCCTACTCTCTTCCCTTTCACCCTTCCCAATTTAAGGTTTTAGCATCTTTAAACCTGGGAGACATATGAACTGGGGGTTATTAATCTCACTTTATTGATGGAAAATGTCACCATGTTAGACATTAAAGGGAGGAGTTGAGTCTCACCTTGAATCATGATCACGTGGCTCTTGACAGTCTCTTTCATTGCTCAACATGTTACAAGATCTGTTAGTTTGTTGGGCATTAATTTTCTAGAAGGATAAGCAAGACTTAGTGCATCAAATCATTAAAGTTATTGGATATATTTCAACCATAGCTCATATAAGATTGTCAGTGACCAAATAGTCTTTTCTGGAAAAGGTTTTTTTTTTATCATGTTTTCCAATCTGGTACTGAATTCTCACACTTAGAGCGTCCTCCTACTTCACAGACTTGCTATGCAAGGATTAACCAAACAATTTTTCTTTAGTTATAAATATTTTAAGATGGCTGACAATGTGGCATTGCCAGAAATAATGTGAACTTGATATTGCAACAGGAATTGGATGTATCTAGTTTTGATCCTAAAGACAAGAGAAAGGTCTTCGGAGTTTGCTGGAGTTATTGTAGTTTCCACTGAAACATACGACTCATTTGTATTTAAACATGTAAAGGATGGATAAGGCTGTCCAACATTCTACTCATATCTCTCCAAGCATATTGACGCTCAAAACTTATCAAAAATAAAACAGCAAAAACAAAAACCCTGCTTGATGATTGGTGATTAGTGATAAATTGATTCTCTGAAATCTTTTAAAGCTTATCAATCAAAAAATCTTTATATATTTCAGTTTCCTATGGCATACGTAAAAGTTGCAAATAGCAGTCATCAATTCCATTTTCTGAAACTTAAAATTAATTTTCTGCTAACTTTTTAATTGGTAGGAATAGGACAAAATGTTTTTTGAATACATCTGCTAATACAGAGAAATTTATAAGTATTCAGAGGTTGTTGTGGAGAAAAAAAACAACAGAACCTTCAGATTCTGTAACATTGTCTCAAGCTAATTGACAATTGGAAGTGTCAATGCAGCCATTTGCTGACTTTTATATAACTTCCCTTCTCTACCATATTCAAAGGAAAAAAACTGCATCTCCTCACCATCAGCACCTCATCTGGTTGTGGAATGACTGTTACACCATTTTAAAATTTCTATCACGAACTAACTTAGACCATGGCTTTGGAATTCAGTCTCAACATTTCAGAATTTGGGCAGAAGATGCAGAGCCAAGCATATAGGTTCCTATCTCATATGATAACCTTTAGTGAGACATTGATAATTGGCAAGAAGCAAGATAGTAGCTAGTGGGGCTAAGGAGCAGAAGATCAAGGAGAGAGACTTGGTGGGGGTGATAAAAATATTATGGGACCAGACTGAGGAAGCAGTTAGAACTCATTCTGATTATGGTAAATGCACATGAATTTCTTTATCTTCAAATCCTAAGACGATATTTTTATATTATATTATATATATATGTTACCATAATAGTAAGGACTCCATTATTAAATTCATTTTTAAGGAACTAAGACATCAAAACTCTTCCAACACATCCTCAGGTGGTGTCTCCCAGAGAAATTGTTTAAAACTTTCTTCGAGATTGCTGCAGCTGTGGTCCAGGAGAGACAGGCTACATTTAGAACAAGCAATGAGTTTGGCATTCAGACACTCTTGGTTTTGCAGTCTCTCACAATATTTAAAATTGAGTGGGGTATGGAAACTTTAGCCAAGAGTCCAGAAAACTGTGAGGCAAGGCACTAGGCCTAGGACTGAATTCCCTGCATGGAGCTTCTGTGTGTTAAGAATGGAACGGGGAGGTGAAGTCTAAGTTGCAATGGAGAATTCAGAATGTGAGTGATGGAAGAAATGCAAGGCATTCACTGAGGAAAGCTTCAGGCATGATGTAGAGCTGAAGCATGAAAAAGGTCACCTGTGCTCTTGGCAATAGAGATAGAAGGGCATAATTAATCAATGGCCTATAATCCAGATGGTATTATCATGAGCGCTGGATTCTGGATGTGCCATTGTAAGGTTTGGTATTTGCTTCACTAGGGTTTAGTCAGGCTTGGATCATTTTTATTCCTTCTCATCTTTCTTTTCTCTCCTTTGGTAAGTGGGACTGTGTACTTGGTATCATTTTATAATATAATTATATAAGTTGCTTTTGCATTATACATGAGATCACCGCTGAGAGTGTGTCTTAATCCCAGAAGAGATTTTGGACTCTTTAATCGTGCTGGAACTCTAAGACTGTCATGACTTTTGGAATTGACCTAAATGCATTTTACATTAGATGACCATAAACCCACGGGAACCAGGGGCAGAATGCAATGGACTTTATGTGAAATGCCCCCCCCCCATCTTCTGTTTGAATGTTTGGTTATCACATAGGTTTTTTTTTTTTTAATAGAAAGTATTTTAACTTTCAGGCAGTGGGTTGAAGCTGTAGGTAGTAGGTTGCCTAGGTTGCTGGGGATATGGGGATTGAGCCTTGAATTCTGAAGATTCGGTCTGTTATCTTTCCTTTTTTTTTTTTTCTTTCTGATCTGCCCAGACATGTGCTCTCCTCACAGCAGCTATGAGTTCCCGTTACCGTGTTTTTCCCATCATGATGGATACATCTGTTTAAACTGTGAGCCAAATGAAAGAATCTTCCCTCCATTAAGTCGCTTTTCTAGGATTTTAAATCAGTGGTGAGAAACGTCATGAAGACAAATGAGGATCATGCCGAGTGCTTTCTCATACCTCCTTATTTACTCAATGATTAACAGTAACAGGTGGATACAGATACCTGTATTTTAGATGTAAAGAAGTGGAAGAGAAATTCTGTAACTGCTGTATGATAACTTCCATTGTGAAAATGCTGATGGAAAGTTTATAATAACTAGAATAATAGAGCCATGAAGCTGATGATGCAGCATTTGCACAGCGTCTGTGTCCATCTCCTAGTTTCCGCACAGTTATCTTGCAGTACAAGAGGACAGTTTCAACACTTGCCATGTGTCTGGGTTCTGTTGATGGGAGCGGTAGAGGAAATAGTGGCAGAGTACAATCCTTTCCTCCAAGGATCTACTCAGACATTGGATTCCATCATACTCTATTGCTCACAATATAAATACAAGGTCCCACCCACTTGCAGGGGAACTGCAAGGATACTGTTTCATGGGTAGTTATCCTTCCATGCAAAACTATTTCTAGCGAAGGAAGGAGCTACAAACTAAAGATGCCACCCTATATCTTCTAAAGCAAGTTTTTGTGTTCAGTCAAATGTTTACATATCCTTCTTCCAAAATCGAGAAGCCACTCATCTATCCTTCAAGAAACAGTCCCTAATCTTTGGTTAATGTGTCCAGGATCAAAGTTCATTAAGAAAGGACTTTCCATTATGTCAAACTTCATTATCTAACCCACAATAAAATATGTCATCTAATGGCCCTTGCTACAGCCACCAGCATGCACTCAATATGGCCTAAGTATTTTAATAGGGCAGTTGCCATTGGGAAGAATAAGCTATAAACCCAGACATTAATCCCTCCTCCACCATAATCAGCAGTTCAGAAATCACTAAAACTTCCTTCCCGTTTTGCCATAGAAGGTGGGTTACAGGCTTTCTTATAAGCTCTTAGGGTATCTGGATCTGTATCCCTAAGCCACAGTTCCCATTGTTAATGAATATGTCCTCTTCCATAGTGTTTTAAGCTTCAAGATATTTTTATTTGCGAGACTGGGGAGATTGCTCACCAGTTACGAGTGCCTGTTGGTCTTGCAGAAGAATTAAATTTGCTTCCCTTATCCTAGCTCCAGGATTTTTGATGACATTTCCATGCATGTGCAAAAACTATCCCAAAAATATATGTATGTATGCAAATATATTTAAACCAAGAGATTTTTATTTGACTCTGAACATGCCCATTGAACTTTCCTGTTATTCTTGAGGGGAGTTCGGAGCTTTTAATTTGCTTCTTATTGGCTCAGTTTTGTGACTTGGATCTTGAGGTGACAGTGGCTTTAAATGCTTATACCTTGTAACTTTTGCAACAGATTATTTTTGCAAAATTGGGATATTTTCCTGCATTGCTAAAAGGTTTCGTGTGTACGAAAGTTTTCTTTTGTGGACATGCTTCTCAGATCTGCTTTTAATTTTTGCTTGACACCTGATTTGAATACTGGGCAGCGTTCAGATGCATAGAAGCATCACATTCTATCTCAAAATAAAATAAAAACTTTAGAGTGGCCAAAAGTTCCCCTGGTTGTTGTTTTTTTTAACTGATTTAAAATCTTGATAACACCCTTTAGATGTAGATGTGGTTCTTCTTTAACTGTTAAGCTCCAGAAACCTACTAATACCTTATTTTTGTCTTTCTTTTCCTTACATATACTTTCTCTTCACCCATTTACAGCCACTTCAATTTCTTAATTTATTTTTTTTTCATTGAATACATGACGTGTCTACTTATCACTAGCCACAGTGTTATGTTACGGAACAGAGAGATTATGATTAAAGAGTCTATTCCTACTTTCACGACTCCTACATTTTCTGAGAAGACAGTAAGCCAAGGGATATTCTGACTTTTATTAAATATTATTTGAATAAATGCTACATGGAAAATGTAGTGTAACCATTTGTTAGTGATTTTAACTAATGAATGTGTTGAATATCCCTTTCAGGAAATGCTTGGACAAAGAAAAACTTCAAAATTAGGGATAATTTAGCTTTTAAAATAGTTTACAAATATATTGAGATGACTTTGAAATGGAAAAACGAGTCTAAATATCATACTAATATGATACACACACGCACACACACACACACACACACACATATATATATATATATATATATATATATATATATATATATATGTAGACAGTTATTTCATGGAAAAATTTTAATGTATTTCAAATTGATGGCATATCTTCATTTGAAGGCCAGTGAAAAATTTATACTTGCCACAGTTTATCAGCACTAACGGATGCATCCCTTAAACCACACATATATGAAAACAATATATGTTTCTGATAATGGACTATTTTGTGGTTTGGGGGATAGGACTGCTAACCGGTAGTGCTTTTTAACTACAGTTTATTTCTCACCAATATAATGAATAAGTTATCTGACTTTAACTTTATACCACACCTTTACCTCGGCAGTTTTTTTCATGACGTTCAGCTGATTCTCTAGTTGGAGACTTTGAATTCTCATTAATAACTACTAAAACTTCAAGGGCTGGAGAGGTATATTGTGGTCATGAGTGACTGCTGTTCTTAGAATAGACTGGAGTTCAGTTCCTAGCATCTACCTAGAGAGCTCACAGCCAGGGCAGAAACTTTAGCTCCTGGGCATATGGCACTCTCTTTCAGCCACCTGAGTCCTGCGCTCACGTGCTCATACCACCCCCCTACACAAGCACACCTTTTAAAAATTAAAAGAATTATTAGAAAAAGTGCTAGTCTACTTATTCACATATTCAACAAAGCTCTTTGATTATTGACTAAAGACTGTAATATCCCTTTAAATTAAATTTAACTTGATTAAATTCTATGTGCCTTCTATCACATTCCTAGTGTCATGCTAAAAGACTACAATTACTGGTAGTTTTTTTTTCCTTCCTCTTTTTATCTTTGCAGCAGCACACTAAAATTTATGTCTTAGCAGGAATCGCCTTATGAGCTAGAATTACTGTCAAAGACTCTTGTGAACAATAGTCATACCTATACTTCAGTTTGACATCTACAGATATGTTTTGTTATGCATTGTATATTCACTTGGTGTTTTTACACCTTAAGTGCCTTTTCCTTTAACTGCCTCATGCGGTTTCTATGGTTACATGCTCATTTCACTTCTATTTTTTGCCTTAAGAGGCCAGACTGCTACGTGTGGAAATAAAGCCAAGGACAAGCAGCTCAGCCTTAATGGTTCTCCTCCACCCAATGTTCTTGATCCACTAATCCTTAAGATGCAATTAAGTTCATGTTAATGAATATATTAATCATTATTAAATATAATCCACCTACACAGAAAATTTACATGCTTCTCTTTCTTCTGTTGTGAATACAGAGTATGTGCCTGGCCCTATTTACTCAGTAACTTTCTATGTCTAACCTAAGATTCTTGCCAACAATGGGAATCCGGAAAGCACAGTCAGATGTCTACTGTTCTTTTTACTGTAAATCTGTCACTTCTTATTTTGATAATACCAAACTTCAAAGTCATAGGTTTTCACTGCTCTATTCTTTGTGACCCCAATCACATATTTCTCAAACAATGTGAAGCTATTGTCTGATATATATCACTTTAGCTTGAGGCATGAAAGTAAACAAAAGTAGTACAGGTTTCGTGGGATAGATTCCTAGTGTTCAGAAAATAACAGTAAAAGCCAGCCAAATTAGAATGCTGATGCAGTAGGTCCTAACAATAGGAGTTCAAGTTTATGGAATGCAAGCAGGGCAATGAGGGGGAATTAAATGTTGTAGTCAGGTATATGCTGCAGATGGCTAAATGTGGCGGACTCGGAAGAGCAGTTTAATATTTCAGCTTGTGTTTGATAGTTGGTAGCAACGGTACATCTCTGACAATAAGTTGCCAACTTTTTGATGTGTGTATTTTTTTTTTAGTATTGTCAGCTTCTTTGAATTCTTTGAACAAGACACCAAAAGCCTTAAAAACTCAGTTCCCACAGAGACCCTGCTTAGGAAGGCTTCCCATGTTTTTGGAACTCATTCCACAGCACCATGTTCATGGGATGACAAATCTGGGCTATAGGACTTTACACTTGATTTGCTGGTGCACAGTATTGCTTTGGTTATGCATTTTTCCATGTTTATACCCCTCCCTCTGGGATGGGGATGCTCATTCTACACCATTGCATCTTGTAAGTAAATAGTCTTTTTATTTTTATTTTACAAAGGCTCATAACCAATTGCTTGAATCTGAATAAAAAACTTAGGACTTTAACCTTTTGGCAACATTGGATTTATGTTAAAGCTTGGTATGTAGATTCTCAGATGTTCATGTGACTCTGAGAGTCAGGGAGTAATATTAAGTTTTGAATATGATAAGAAGTGTTTCCTATAAGTTCACGTTTCAATGCTGGTTCCCAGGTGATAGTGATATTTTGGGAGGTTTGGAATTTTTAGGAGATGATGCTTAGCTGGAGGAAATAGCTATGGACAGGTACTTGGGGGGCATCTTTTTCTTTTCCTTGTGTCTGTCTGTCTGTCTGTCTGTCTATTTTTTTTGTCATGATCTCATGACAGCCTCCTGTGCTACACATTCCTGTCAACCTTGCATCCTATGTAAGCACATGATTTGAATCATCAGAGCTTCAACTGTCTGAAAAGTTACTTTGGCCCAAATAAACCTTTGGTGCTGATGTTTCTGTCTGATTTTAGGCTGTCTTTATGCAAAAGTAAGTAACTGTTGAGCTTGGCAGGCTTGGCCAGCAACCGTCTTTGTTCATTTCCTTCTTTCCTATTGATCTTCTGTCTCACTCTTCTTTCCTCTTTTAAAAGTGGGGTGTTGAAGTTTGCTTAGTTGCTGGATACCTCTGACTGCTTTCCAGATTTTTGACAAAGTTGGTTCAGTTTGTACCTGTTTCTTGACGTTTCTGTGAAGAGCTGGTGTTTGGTGCTGCTTCGTCTGACATTGTGCTGATTCACTGACTAGAATTCTTTTGAAAAGTTTCGCTGTGTATCTCACAAAGGGTTCCCAGAAATGCCTAGGGGAACATTTATAACACTTTAGCAGAGGAGGAATTATAGTGTAAGATGAAAATCAAATAAAGGCACTGCATATGAGAGCAAAGCTTCATCGGTGAGCATGGTTTTCCCTTTGTGATACATTCTAAATAAAAGCCTGTTTTGCCTTTCATGAAAAGATATTTGATTTGATTGACAGAATAGATAAAAAATAAAAAAAAAACACACCATTCAATTAACTCTGTGATGGATGTTTGTAAAGCTGTGTATAGAGGATTTTTGCTGATATTGTGTAAAATACAACCCAAACACATGAGATTTGTTCAAAGAAATAAAGATTTTCAAAGGAATATTTAGAAAAATGACTAACACCAAGCAAATGACTAATAATTCCTACTCCTATATTCTCATAAACCTATTACTAACAACAAAGTGGAAAGGAGTTAGAGAAAGCAAGAAAGTAAGTTCAAAAAAATATTGTGTTTCCCACTTAGATTCTTAAATTTGAATAAGGAAACATGGTATTTGAGCATTATTTTGGATTTTAAAGTTTAAGTGAGCACAATATTTTACATAATCTTATAAGAAAGAGGTCCTAATAAAACTCTACTGTGAAGTAAGCATTTTTGAGGAAGTGTCTGTTTCATGAGTAAAGAAATAGATGAATGTACTATGATTTTTACATGTTGACCATATAGGTCATTGACTTCTTCATAGCAGGTTGAAAGATTTTACCCGACATGCTTGCTACTGCCAACTTTATGAGAACATATTTTTAGACATAGTGCAAATGAGAGAATAATTAGTGTTTTATCACGGTTAATTTTTTGCCAAATGAAACTCTGCCTACCATTTAATATCTATGGATTTGATAAACATCATGAGTATACACATTCAAACGACTGCTGCTCTTCAGCTTGTTGAAGACCAGAAATTCCCTCTTAGGCAACACGATGCAGAGATGTCAAAGTTCTTTTGAAGAACCCTCTTTTCCTTAGTAGATATCTTCCTTTTTCCCTTGTATGGTATTCTCCTCTATTATAAAACATAATCAGTGACCAATATCTCTCTGGAAAGTGGCCTTTTCCTGCATTCAAATCTGTCATAGTGTCACCAAAATAAAAATGGCCTGTGTTACTGCCTCTCCATATATATCTCTGTTAAATGACCAGCCATATTCTGAAATGCCGTATTCCATTTTCTATTACATAGAGACTTCACATAGCCAGTATTACTTCACAAAAAGGAGGTACACAAGGAGTTCATGTTTGGGGTGCATGTGTGTATATGTGCACATGCATGTATGCCTCAGAGATCAGCCACTTATCATTGCTTAGTCACCGTCCACCTTGTTTTCTGATAAAAGATGTCACTCACAGAGCTGGAGCTTGACAAGTGTGCTATGGCTGGTGGCCAGTGAACTTAAGACATCTGTCTCCACCTCACTTGCATCGAAGTTACAGGCACGGGAAATCACTTGAAGCTTTCCTATGTGAGCTCTGAGGATGGAGTTAAGGTCATCACATTGCACAGAAAACTCTACAGTTTGTCTGCTGTCTCTACAGCACTTTTATCTAAAATTTTTCACACAGATATATGACTTGAAATTCTGCATCAAAAAGTGGCAAAATCTCTTAGAATCACGCTTCTTACCTAATTTCTCTGGGGTTGTGTATTATAGTCTGATTATCCTTTGCTTTACATATAATAACCACTTATGAGTTAGTACTTGCTGTGTTTGTCTTTCTGGGTCTGGGTATCTCACTCAGGATGTTTTTTTTTCTAGTTCTATCCATTTGCCTGCAAATTTTAAGACGCCATTTTTTTTAACCGCTGACTAATACTCCATTGTAAACACATCACATTTTCTTTATCCATTCTTTGGTTGTGAGGTATCTATGTTGTTTCTAGTTTCTTGGGTGCATGAATTGGCTTTTTGGAGTCCATGCCCTAGGATATGTTACTCAGCCTTGATACAGGGAGGAGAGGCTTGGTCCTGCCTTAAATTTGTATGTCAGACTTTGTTGACTCCCTATGGGAGGCCTTATCCTTTCTGAGAAGAGGATGGACATGGGAATTGGGGGAGTGGGAGAAGGGGAGGGAGGGGAAACTGGGGCTGGTATGTAAAATGAAAAAGTTAAATAAAAATATTTAAAAAGTGGTGGAAATTTTAGAGCTTTGAGATGTGACACTGTAGCTATATCAGAATTAGAGGCACTTGTGATTTTAGATATGACTAGCAAGTAAAGGCTAGATGATATCCTAAAATAGCATGATAAGGATGTTGTATGTGCCACAAAAAGCTAAAGAATGTTTTACTAATGAGGTAGCACTGTCTAATGATGGTATAATAGCCTGTCAGTGATGGCTTTCAAAACAACAAAAATTATCTATTTACAACAAACTAAGTAAGCTAAAAATATCATGCTCAGACTAGTTGATCATAGTATGCAGGACAATACAGGCCCAGACTCAAGAGGCAATTAGAAGAGAGAAACAATGGGCTGTAAAAGTTAAGATGATGAATTTGATGGAATTTAGTAGATGGCTTTGCCGTGTTCAGAATTGCAAACATTTGTGGAAACATCGTATTCCAGTCAGATCATTTTTTGAAGTTTTAAGGTTGTCAGGCCTTAAGACACTCAAGTGGTGGTGCTGAGGAATGTGTTAAGTATAAGAATATTTCTTCATCCATTCTTCCATTGAAGGGCATCTAGGTTGTTTCCAGGTTCTGGCTATTACAAATAATACTGCTATGAACATAGTTGAACAAATGCTTTTGTCATATGATAGGGCATCTCTTGGGTATATTCCCAAGAGTGGTATTGCTGGGTCCAGGGGTAGGTTGATCCCGAATTTCCTGAGAAACCGAAACACTGATTTCCAAAGTGGTTGCACAAGATTGCATTCCCACCAGCAATGGATGAGGGTACCCCTTCCTCCACAGCCTCTCCAGCAAAGGCNGCTTCTGGTGGCAGCACCTTATTCCTGGGTCCCCGGCTCCTTGAAGACTGCAACCCTACAAGTGGGGAGCCACAACCAGGGAGCTCCCAAGGCCTGTATGGCCTTCACTCAGACCATTTTCCCAGGACAGATGGGGTAAAATATGAGGGCCTGCCCTGCTGCTTCTATGAAGAGAAGCAGGTGGCCCACAGTGCTGGCAGGGGCAATGGCTGCTACACTGAAGACTATTCGGTGAGTGTGCAATACACACTCACTGAGGAACCCCCACCCAGCTGCTATGCAGGAGCCCGGGATCTGAGCCAGCGTATCCCCATTATTCCAGAGGATGTAGACTGTGACTTGGGCTTGCCTCAAGACTGTCAAGGGATGCATAGCCACGGCCCCTGGGGTGGGATGCTGGGCTTGGACGTCCCCAGACTCCACTGGAGTCTAGGGACAACTCGGGAAGAGGAACAGGCTCCATGCTACCAAGCTGAGGTGCCACTGCAGCCTGGCTGCTCTCCAGAGGAGGCGGATGCTTCCAGGGCTAGCCTCTCCAGTGCTCCCCAGGACACTCAGGAGTCCCATGCCCTGGCTGCTGAGGCTTCAGGTGAGAGCAGATGATAGTAGGTATTTGTATAGGGGTTCTCTTCTCAGGCCTTTTCTGTTTGGCTTTTTCTGTGACTTGGCTTCTGTACCTGATAGTTTTCAAACGTTGCTTCTTAGCTCCACCCATCCTCAAATCCTCTACCCATGATATTGGCATCTCTTCCCTTCAGATACTTCACACCCAATAGGAATCGCAATTTCATCAACTGTTCTGCATCTCCTGTGGTCCCCTTAGTCCATCCCTGTGCTTCTTAGCAAAGTCCTCCCGACAGACCTCGCTGTACTTGCCTACTGTCCCATTTGGGTGACCTAAGTCACCATCCTTACACTAGAAACACTGTAATGACTCATTCCCTTTATAAGATGTCCTTTGACAGGGAGGGAGGTTGTTTGGTTGGTTTTTGGTTTGATTTGGTTTGGGTTTGGTTTTTGGTTTTTTTGAAACAGGGTTTTTCTGTGTAGCCCTGAATGTCCTGGAACTCAACTCTGTAGACCAGAGTGGCCTTGAATTCAGAAGATCTCCCTAACTCTGCCTCCCAGGTGCTGGGATTTAAGGCGTGCACATAAGATGTCTTCTAAGTGGAGCTTCTTCCTTGATCCCTGCAGCACGTCAGGTCCATTTACATCCCTAGACCTCTCTAGATCTCGGCTCAGTGGCCTTCCTTTCCTTATCAGTGTCTCTCTTGCTTCCTCTGCTCTTCCCTAAGTCCTTGTGGAAATTATATAATAAAGAACTAGAAATTTTATTGCAGGGAACAGGAAGCTACTGAACATTTGTGTAGGATTTGCCATATCAAGTCAGTAATTGATTCATGAATATGGGTCAGCATGTGTTGAATGGCTTAAAACGAAAACCAAAAATTAATTTCTATTGTTTTGTGGTTTTTGTGTTCAGGAAAAGGTAAGTGCTTTCAAAGTCTAGTTATTGCTTCACATTGTTATTTACAAGGTATATTAGTAAGGGTTGTAATAAGGAAGCAAAGAAGCTGATAAGATCCTGAAGCACGGGTAAATCCTGCACAAAACCATTGTATTTTAAATAGTAGAAATACAGTAGATTGCCAAACAAATGAAACAATATAGGCACCTAAAATAATACTATGGAGCTATTAAAACACTTGTGCATTTATTATGAAGAAAATACAGTAAATAAGGTGCTAAATAAAACTGAAGATTATTTATTTAATGGTAAAATTAAACCGGAAAGAATGATGTAGTGAGATTAAGACTGTGAGCCATGCATGGAAAACAGCATAGTGAGATTAATGAGGTTTCTTTTCCCACTCTAGATTTTCAGTGTTAAAATAATTAGCAAAGAAAATTAGCATATACATCACTTTAAATTTTCATCATTTCTTTATGGATTTTCTAATTAATCTAATTTACCATTATTCTATGTATATAAGAATCAAAGCATCCTATTGTAACTCATAAATGTTCACACATACTGCATTTCTCAAAAATAAAATTAATGATCAAAATGATGACTACAGAAAATAAAAGTAAGTCACTTCTGAAAAGAAAAGGAAACTCATCATGGTGATGCATGACTGTAATCTCAGGCTTCAAGAAGCCGAGGCAGGGGAATTTTGAGTATGTTGAGTGATCTCTGGGGAACATGGAGCGCAGTGACAAATAAAAGTTATTAATTTTAGGGAAGCTGCTATGATGGTTAATTTCAGGGGCTCACTTGTCTAGATTAAAGAATTCATAGCAACACTGGCTCTAGTTGGTGGACTGACTGAATAGGGAAAATCCATCCTCAGTGGATGAGTACTAGTTAATTGTTGAAGACTCAGATAAAGAACAAAAACAATGTTGGGAATACTATGATGCCTCTGTCTTGCTCCTGGCGTAGACACATCTGTGCTTCTCCACTAGCTCCTCAGAATCCCAAGCTCAGGAAAAAGTAGTTGTTTCAAATATTACTAATACAATAGCCAAAATATCCATTTTGATTAGCTGATGAATAGAAAGAAAATGTTTTTCCATCTTTCAAATTCTGTTAAATATGTCACAAGGGTAGCATTTAATGTTTAGCCATCATAAATTATATTTCATCAGTCCAGAAGAGGCTAAGTAAATATGACTACATTAACAAGGTTTCTGCTTATTGTAGAATGTCTACACATTTTTATAGCTAGGCATGTGTCAAGGATATGAACTCTCTAAATATGGTGATATTCCTGTAGAGAGCACTTAAAAGCACAATGTATTTCATTCTTTCAGATCTTGTTATAAAAATTTCAAAATCTTCCTCTCAAAGAATCTCCTGTAGCCTAGGCTGGCCTTGAACTTGTTGCCTAGCTGAAGATAGCCTCTAATTCCTGATCTTCCTTGATTCCTTGGCCTCCCATGGCTGTCATCACAGCTGCACAGTCCACACTCAGATAAAGTGCATTTAAAATTGCAGTATAATTAACATATTTACTCAGGATCTTTTGTACATAGAAGGATTTTATTTTCTTTCTAACAAAAAAAATTTTGCCCCCTATCAAGAACACTGTACCCTCTTTGGTTCATTGTTTCCATGTTATTTAACTTTGCTCATTGCTTTCTCAAAGAACTAACAATGCAACTGAAGGAATAAAAGAGGTTTTTATTGTGGTTCACAGTTCAAGAGTACAGTTCATAATGGTGAGAAACTCCTTGTGGCAGGAAGCTTGGTAGCTGGTCACAATGTGTATTCAGTCAGGAAACAGAGAGAGGTAAATTCAGGGCATCTACTTGCTCTTTTTTTTTTCTGTCTGTCTCTACCTCTCAACCCTTTCTCTGTCCCTTGCCCCCTTTTTTTCAGTAAAGAACTCTAGCTCATGAAATGGAACCACCCAAAGTTAGTCTTTCCACCTCAGATAATCCCTCACAGAAACTCTGAGTCTAGCCTATTATAGACAATCCTTTACAGCTGTGCAGTGAAGTTGTCAACCAACATTGAGTCTCATGTATCAATTGTTATATAATAATTGTTTCACAATATTTTACATATCAATTAGGCATAATTTAGAAGCAAGAGGATGCTATTTGAGTTTATAGGGTTGAGTGTATTTATTTATTTATTTATTTATTTATTTATTTATTTATTTATTTATTTTTGAGTGTATTCATTTTATGTAGAGGATTAGTAATAAAGTATACTTCCTGTGCAAAAATTTAGAGAACGTTGTCACTGGACAAAGGGAAAACAAGGAGGAACTGGTGCCTAGAAAATTCTTTAAAAATAACGATATCCCTTACACCTTTAATTTACTTGCGGGTGTGTTGGTATTGAGGGATAGTAAGTGCTCTACCATTACCCTTCCTTTCAGTTTCTTTGTGGACGGTACATAAAGTTACATAACAGGCACTTAAGAAATACAAATTTTTCAATGCTCTGTACGCCTAGAAGAGTGCAAAGTCAAAGATCTAAGCAGCTTAATGCCTAGGATTGGTTTCATCCTCTTCATCAAAACTTTCCTTAAAACAGAGGAGTAAAATCAAACCAAAATAAGTAATTCATAAAATAAAACATCTGAGTTTTACTAATATACCAGAGTCTTTATACATGATGAATATATATAATCTTTGGTCATCCTGAGAAGATTTTGGAGTTTACTAATTTTGTTGTCTTTGGAGAACATGTGCCTCATAATAAGAAGCATGCCTTTTTTATCATAGTAAGGTGGAAAATAAGTGTTTATTTCCATGTATACAGTGTTCTGGGTTGTCAAATGATACTTAATAGAATTACTGTATTTAAGGTTAGTAGCATCACAGTTCAAGTCCTTGGGTGATTATGAAATAGTCTTTGCTTATGTGACTTGATGGGGGATGATTCTCCTCTGTATGCTGTGAATGTTTTATTACCATTGGTTAATGAACAAAGCTGTTTCAGCTAATGACTTAGTAGAGCAAAGCCAGGTGGGAAATCTGAAGAGAGATATAGAGAGAAAGTAGGTGAGTCAAGGATATGTCATGTAGCTGCCAAAGGAAAAATATGCACAGGAAGCTTACCAGTAGGCCCAGAGCCTTGTGGCAATACACAGCCTGACAGAAATGGGTTAATTTTTAGTTGATTTTATTGAGCTATACATATTTCTCTGCTCCCCTCCTTTCCTTCTCCCTCCTATTCTACCCTTTCCCATGGTCCCCATGCTCCCAGTTTACTCATGAGATCTTGTTGTTTTCTACTGTGATGTAGAATAGACCCATGTATGTCTCTCTTATGGTCCTCATTGTTTCCTAGGGTCTCTGGGATTGTGTAGGCTGGTTTTCTTTGCTTTATGTCTAAAAGCCACTTATGGGACTTCTTGAAACTGAAAAGCTACTGTAAAGCAAAGGTACAGTCAACAAGACAAAATGGTAACCTACAGAAAGGGAAACAATCTTCACCAACCCCACATCTGACAGAGGGCTTATCTCCAAAATATACAAAGAACTCAAGAAATTGGTCATCAAAAGATCAAATAATCCAATAAAAAACTGGGGTATAGACCGAAACAGAGAACTCTCAACAGAGCAATTTAAAACGGCAGAAATGGGTTAATTTCAGATGTAAGGAATATTCTAGAGTAATTGGCCAAACAGTATTGTAATTAATATAGTTTCTGTGTGATTATTTGGGTCTGAGCAGTTGGAAAATGAACTAGCAGTTCTGCCTATAGTAGCTTGTGCCCAAATTTATCTTTTGAAAAATAATCAATTAAACAATAAATTAAAAACTCAATAAACTGTTCTTTAAAGAGCTTAAACATTCTTAAAATATATTCTTTTTATATATAAAATTGGTTAAATGTTCTAAATTGTTTCTTAACATTCTAATTATTATGTATATCAGAATGTCAAAGAGGATGTAATTGTCTTGGGGGTGAAATTTCATTTAGCTAATGTAAATACTTATAAATCTCTTTGTAACTTCCTGATAATTAAAAATAAATCACCAAGGGTACTATACAAAAACTTAGAAAATATTTGCATAGATTTTCAATCCAAGGATGTTTCAAATTATCAAGCAGTGAGAAATGAATTTATCTCATAAAACTCTGCAGTTTAATCTTTTTTTTAATTAATTTATTTATTAAAGATTTCTGTCTCTTCCCCACCGCCGCCTCCCCTTTCCCTCCCCCTCCCCCAGTCAAGTCCCCTCCCTCGTCAGCCCAAAGAGCAATCAGGGTTCCCTGCCCTGTGGGAAGTCCAAGGACCACCCACCTCCATCCAGGTCTAGTAAGGTGAGCATCCAAACTGCCTAGGCTCCCACAAAGCCAATACGTGCAGTGGGATCCAAAACCCATTGCCATTGTTCTTGAGGTCTCAGTAGTCCTCATTGTCCGCTATGTTCAGCAAGACCGGTTTTAACCCAGGCTTTTTCAGACCCAGGCCAGCTGGCCTTGGTGAGTTCCCAATAGAACATCCCCATTGTCTCAGTGTGTGGGTGCACCCCTCGCGGTCCTGAGTTCCTTGCTCGTGCTCTCTCTCCTTCTGCTCCTGATTTGGACCTTGAGATTTCAGTCCGGTGCTCCAATGTGGGTCTCTGTCTCTGTCTCCTTTCATCGCCTGATGAAGTTTAATATTCAGGAGGATGCCTATATGATTTTCTTTGGGTTCTCCTTCTTATTTAGCTTCTCTAAGAACCCGAATTATAGGTTCAATGTCCTTTATTTATGGCTAGAAACCAAATATGAGTGAGAACATCCCATGTTCCTCTTTTTGGGTCTGGCTTACCTCACTCAGGATGGTGTTTTCTATTTCCATCCATTTGCCTGCAAACTTCAAGAAGTCCTTGTTTTTTACTGCTGAGTAGTACTCTAATATGTATATATTCCATACTTTCTTCATCCATTCTTCAATTGAAGGGCATCTAGGTTGTTTCCAGGTTCTGGCTATTACAAACAATGCTGCTATAAACATAGTAGAGCATATACTTTTGTTGTGTGATAAGGCCTCTCTTGGGTATATTCCCAAGAGTGGTATTGCTGGGTCCATGGGTAGGTTGATCCCAAATTTCCTGAGAAACCTCCACACTGCTTTCCAGAGTGGTTGCACAAGTTTGCATTCCCACCAGCAATGGATGAGTGTACCCCTTTCTCCACAACCTCTCCAGCAAAGGCTATCATTGGTGTTTTTGATTTTCGCCATTCTGACAGGTGTAAGATGGTATCTTAAAGTTGTCTTGATTTGCATTTCCCTGATCGCTAAGGAAGTTGAGCATGACCTTAGGTGTCTTTTGGCCATTTGAACTTCTTCTGTTGAGAGATCTCTGTTCAACTCAGTGCCCCATTTTATAATTGGGTTGATTAGCCTTTTACGGTCTAGTTTCTTGAGTTCTTTATATATTTTGGAGATCAGACCTTTGTCAGTTGTGGGGTTGGTGAAGATCTTCTCCCAGTCAGTGGGTTGCCTTTCTGTCTTAGCAACAGTGTCCTTTGCTTTACAGAAGCTTCTCAGTCTCAGGAGGTCCCATTTATTCAATGAGGCCCTTACTGTCTGTGCTGCTGGGGTTATACGTAGGAAGTGGTCTCCTGTGCCCACGTGTTGTAGAGTACTTCCCACTTTCTCTTCAATCAGGTTCAGTGTGTTTGGACTGATATTGAGGTCTTTCACCCACTTGGACTTGAGTTTTGTGCATGGTGATAGATATGGGTCTATTTTCATTCTTCTACAGATTGACATCCAGTTTTGCCAGCACAATTTGTTGAAGATGCTCTCTTTTTTCCATTGTATACTTTTAGCTCCTTTATCGAAAATCAGGTGTTCATATGTTTGTGGGTTAAAGTCAGGGTCTTCTATTCGATTCCATTGGTCGACTTCTCTGTTTTTATGCCAATACCAAGCTGTTTTCAATACTGTAGCTCTGTAATAGAGTTTGAAGTCAGGGATGGTAATGCCTCCAGACGTTCCTTTATTGTATAAGATTGTTTTGGCTATCCTGGGTTTTTTGTTTTTCCATATAAAGTTGATTATTGTCTTCTCCAGATCTGTGAAGAATTTTGATGGGATTTTGATGGGGATTGCATTGAATCTATAGATTGCTTTTGGTAGAATTGCCATTTTTACTATGTTGATCCTCCCAATCCAAGAGCAAGGGAGGTCCTTCCATTTTCTGGTGTCCTCCTCTATTTCTTTCTTCAAAGACTTGAAGTTCTTGTCAAATAGATCTTTCACTTCCTTGGTCAGGGTTACCCCAAGATATTTTATGCTCTTTGTGGCTATCGTGAAAGGTGATGCTTCTGTGATTTCCCTCTCTGTTTCCTTATCCTTAGTGTATAGGAAGGCAACTGATTTTTTGGAGTTGATCTTGTATCCAGCCACGCTACTAAAGGTGTTTATCAGCTGTAGGAGTTCTTTGGTAGAATTTTTGGGGTCGCTTATGTATACTATCATGTCATCTGCAAATAACGAAAGCTTAACTTCTTCCTTTCCAATACGAATCCCCTTGATCCCCTTATGTTGTCTTATTGCTATTGCTAGAACTTCAAGCACTATATTGAAGAGGTATGGAGAGAGTGGACATCCTTGTCTTGTTCCTGATTTTAGTGGGATGGCTTTGAGTTTTTCTCCATTTAATTTAATGTTAGCTGTCGGTTTGCTGTAGATAGCTTTTATTATATTTAGGTATGACCCTTGTATCCCTATTCTCTCCAAGACCTTTATCATAAAGGGGTGTTGAATTTTGTCGAATGCTTTTTCCGCATCTAATGAAATGATCATATGGTTTTTTTCTTTCAGTCTATTTATATGGTGGATTACATTGATAGATTTGCGTATGTTGAACCAGCCCTGCATCTCTGGGATGAAGCCTACTTGATCATAATGGATAATTTTTCTGATGTGTTCTTGAATTCGGTTTGCCAGTATTTTATTGAGAATTTTTGCGTCGATATTCATGAGTGAGATAGGCCTGTAATTCTCTTTCTTGGTTGGGTCTTTGTGTGGTTTTGGTATCAGGGTAACTGTAGCTTCATAAAAGGAATTTGGCAATGACTTTTCTGTTTCTATATTGTGAAATACGTTAAGGAGTATAGGTATTAGCTCTTCTTGGAAGTTCTGGTAGAATTCTGCGTTGAACCCATCTGGTCCTGGGCTTTTTTTGGAAGGGAGATTTTTGATAACAGTTTCTAGTTCTTCGCGACTAACAGGTCTATTTAGATCATTCACCTGGTCTTGGTTTAGCTTTGGTATATGGTACTTATCTAAAAAAATGTCCATTTCTTTTGCATTTTCCAGTTTTGTGGCATACAGGCTTTTATAGTAAGATCTAATGATTCTCTGGATTTCCTCTGTGTCTGTGGTTATGTCCCCCCTTTCATTTCTGATTTTATTTATTTGCGTGTTCTCTCTCTGTTGTTTAGTTAGTTTGGATAGGGGTTTGTCGATCTTGTTGATTTTCTCCAAGAACCAACTTTTTGTTTCATTGATTCTTTGGACTGTTTTCTGTGTTTCTATTTTGTTGATTTCTGCCCTCAGTTTGATTATTTCCAGTCTTCTACTCCTTCTGGGCACCTCTGCTTCTTTTTTTTCTAAAGCTTTCAGGTGTGCCATTAAGTCCCCAATGTATGCTTTCTCTGTTTTCTTTAAGTGGGCACTTAGTGCTATGAACTTTCCTCTTAGCACTGCTTTCATCGTGTCCCATAGGTTTGAGTATGTTGTCTCTTTATTTTCATTAAATTCAAGGAAGACTTTAATTTCTTTCTTAATTTCTTCCTTGACCCAGGTGTGGTTCAGTAGTTGACTGTTCAGTTTCCATGAGTTTGTCGGCTTTCTGGGGGTAGCATAGTTGTTGCCATCTAACTTTAATCCGTGGTGATCTGATAAGACACAGGTGGACACTGATATTCTTTTGTATCTGTGGAGGTTTCCTTTGTTTCCGAGTATATGGTCAATTTTTGAGAAGGTTCCATGAGCTGCAGAGAAGAAGGTATATTCTTTCCTATTTGGGTGGAGTGTTCTGTAGATGTCTGTTAAGTCCATTTGCTTCATTACCTCCAATAATTCTCTTAATTCTCTATTAGGTTTCTGTCTGATTGACCTGTCCATTGGAGAGAGAGGTGTGTTGAAGTCTCCTACTATTAGTGTGTGTGGTTTTATGTCTGCCTTGAGTTTTAGAAATATTTCTTTTACATAAGTGGGTGCTTTTATATTAGGGGCATAGATATTCAGGATTGAGATGTCATCCTGATGAATTGTTCCTGTTATGAGTATAAAGTGTCCATCTCGATCTCTTCTGATTGATTTTAGTTTGAAGTCAGTTTTGTTGGAAATTAGTATGGCCACACCTGCTTTTTTGTTAGGACCATTTGCTTGAAAGACCTTTTCCCAACCTTTTACTCTGAGTAGATGCCTGTCTTTGTGGTTGAGATGTGTTTCTTGCAAACAGCAGAATGTTGGATCCTGTTTTCGTATCCAATCCCTTAGCCTGTGCCTTTTTATAGGTGAATTGAGACCATTAATATTAAGTGATATTAGTGACCAGTGGTTGTTTACTCCGGTTATTCTTACTGTTTTCGGTAGTAGAGTTTGTGTGTGTCCCTTCTTTGAGTTGTACTGGTGAAGGTTCGCTAGATTCCTGAGTTATTGTAGTCAGTGTTGGCAATGTTGGATTCCTTGGGTTGCGATTTTCCTTCTATTACTTTCTGTAGCGCTGGATTTGTGGCTACGTATTGTTTAAATTTGTTCTTATCCTGGAATGTCTTGTTTTCTCCATTGATAGTGAATACTAGCTTGGCTGGGTATAGAAGTTTGGGTTTGCATCCATGGTCTCTTAGTTTTTGAAGAACCTCTATCCAGGACCTTCTGGCTTTCATGGTTTCCATAGAGAAGTCAGGTGTAAGTCTGATCGGTTTACCTTTATAAGTTACTTGGCCTTTTTCCTTTGCAGCTCTTAATATTCTTTCTTTAACCTGTATATTTTGTGTTTTGATTATTATATGGCGAGGGGATGCTTTTCTTTGATCCAGTCTGTTTGGTGTTCTGTATGCTTCTTGGATATTCAAAGGAATATCTTTCTTTATGTTGGGAAAGTTTTCTTCCATAATTTTGTTAAATATATTTTCTGGGCCTTTGAGCTGTAATTCTTCCCCTTCTTCTATTCCTATTATTCTCAGGTTTGGTCTTTTTATTGTGTCCCATATTTCCTGAATGTTTTGTGATGAGAATTTGTTGGCTTTGCTGTTTTCTTTGATCAGTGCGTTTATTTTCTCTATGGTGTCTTCAGAATCTGAGATTCTTTCTTCTATTTCTTGTATTCTATTGATTATGCTTGTTTCTGTAGGCTCTGCTCGTTGACCTAGATTTTCCGTATCCAGCTGGTCCCCAGTTTGTGCTTTCTTCCTTGCTTCCATTTCAGTTTTCAATTCTTGAACTGTTTCCATTACCTGTTTGTTCGTTTTTTCTTGGTTTCCCAGGGTCTCATGTACGTATTTACTCAATTCTTCAAACTTTTTGTTATACTTCTCATCCATTTCTATAAAGGTGTTTTTTACATATTGTTTAAGGGACTCTATTGCTTTCATAAAGTCGATTTTTTCCACTTCTTCTGTGTTAGGGTGTTCAAGTCCTTCTGTTGTAAGATCATTGGGTTCTGGTGCTTTCATGTTGTTTTTCAGCTTATTGGGAGAATTTTTGCCTTGGCGCCTGCCCATCTCCTCCTATTGATGATCTCTAATTGGTCTTTTAAAACCAGATCAGGTTTCCCTGCTGGCCAGAGGCTCCTCTTGCAAAATTCCCGCGTTCTGTTTCCTGGCTCCTGCCAGGGGCCAAGATCCCTCTCACCCCTCAGACGGGTCTTCAGGAAAAGAACCAGGTTCCCTGTTTGCCAGGGACCTCGCCAACCAAAGGCCTACCTCTTTGATTTAATTGTCCTGGGCCGATCTGCTCTTGGTGTTGCACTGGTCCCTGTCACCTGCGTTGTCTGCCACTGTGTCAGTACCCGCCGGTCCTGGCCGCTGTGCCAGCTACGTCGCCCGCTGTGCGTGTCCGGTTCCGGCCGCCACTGCTGCCGTGCGCGTCCGGTTCCCTGCAGTTTAATCTTATTAGCCAATTTATTTATTTAGTTCTTCATGGCTATTTCTGAGTATATTTGAATGTGTGTGTGTGTGTGTGTGTGTGTGTGTGTGTGTGTGTGTTTGTGTGTGTGTATGATGGCAGTCCATAGGTTATTTTTGGTCAACATCCCAAATGCCAATTTTAAGTTTGAGTAACAGATATAACTCTAGGGGTTCATGGTGGAATGGTGGATGACACTTATTGAGTTGCTGGTATAGTTTTTATTTTTATAATAATAAATGTGGCCACATAGGTACATATATTAGAACCTTAGTGAAGGTAAAACTTGGCTCAGTGAAGCATTTAATTTGTTCTCAAATTCATTTTACTTTATAAAAATATTTCCAAACAGTATTTTCTGTACATATGAAGAATGCAAATGAAGCGGATGAGATTTGTTCTTCCTAGGTGTTTGTGTTTGCAAGTCTGAGACTCGGGCCTGAGCTGAGCCACATAGACGCTATAAACCAACATTCTATCTATTCAGCACTTTTTATGTACCTAACTCGACATTTTTCTTTTATTCTAAGGAAAACCCTCAGAGAGCTGAGATTTAAATCTGGAAAATGTCTTCAAAGAGAACCATGAATAGGTTCAAATTACTATTGCATCTTCTCATAAGTTATCTGAGTCATGAAAACCAGGGTCTTTCAAGGTAATTGATAAGTAAGTGACTGACATGATCATCTTACTTCTATGGAATTTGAAAATAATAAATTTAAAAATATAAAGGTCAGAAACTTTCATCGTATTGGCATATGTCTAAGTCTGATACAAAATTACATTGAAATTAAATATGTATGTGATATCTCTGCATCTAATAAAACTCTCTTCCCACTTTGGTCCTTAATTATTCTCTGTATGATATTCTTTAGAGCTCTGTCTCAATCATGCCAATATCATGAATGTGTGTTTTCACATCTTTCTTAGTATAAACCACCATTTCTACAATATGTTCCCAGAATACCTTCCTAGACACAAGCTACGTTTTTCGGTCACTCCACCATGCAGACTGATTTCTTTTTAAGAAACTTCTCATTTCTGTTTTCTTTGGTTCATATTTCTCTGGCTCACATACTCTGTCTTAGGGCTTGATAAATAATTACTCATTTTTTTTCATTAATAAACATTGCACGATTAGAGAGCAGCAAATAGTTTCAGCAGATTATCACATAAAGGTCAGAACAAAGTCAATGGGAAAGAAACAAAAGTTGTGAACAACTTGTGAAAATGAATTGCTGGTTGAAGGACCAGCTATGCAGTTTAAACAATACTTCTTGGTTAAGAATATGTGTCCACTTCCTGCTCTCAGTGCTGGGACACTCTCTGGCTAGCCTGAACCTCCTGTGCACAACCTCTGTGAGGTGGTGTGTGCATCAGTCCTATTGGGTCTGGAAGACGGTTTCCTTGGTATTTTATATACCTCTGTCTGTTTCAGTCTTTCTGCTTCCTCTCCTACCTAGCTCCTTGAGACCTGAAAAAAGAGGTTTAAAGAAAACATCCTATTTAGAAGTGAGTGTTTCAAAAAGCCTTTCACGCTCTATGTTTTCTAGTTATGGGTTTCTGTGTTAGTTTCATCTATTGCAGGAGGAAACTGTAGTACAACTAATAAAATCCCAGAGACAGATATTGGGCTGCAAGCAGAAGATCGCAAAAGCAAAGCAGACAAGTCATTAGAGAGTTCTTAGCTCTACCAAGGCTCAGACAAACAAAGGGGCAATCCTGTCCTCAGAGTGACTGCGGACTGCAATGCTCTCCACCAAACCTCAGACTGCAATGAGCTCCTATTGCCTTATATACCTCTCTCAGCCCAGTCATCCCACTCTTGTCTCCATCTGCCTACTGTTGGGATTAAAGGCCTGGGACTCCTGAGTGCTGGGAGCACCTCTGTATGAGTTCTATTTCTCTTTTTAGACAAATTCAATCTCATGTAGCTCAGGGTAGCCTTGAGTCCTGGGGTTAAAGGTGTGTGTTGCCACTGCCTGCTCTCCAGTGGTTTAGCTCTGCACTCTGATATTCAGCCAAGCTTATTTATTAAAACACCAGTTTTGACCCAGGCTTTTTCAGACCCAGGCCAGCTGGCCTTGGTGAGTTCACAATAGAACATCCCCATTGTCTCAGTGTATGGGTGCACCCCTTGCGGTCCTGAGTTCCTTGCTTGTGCTCTCTCTCCTTCTGCTCCTGATTTGGACCTTGAGATTTCAGTCCGGTGCTCCAATGTGGGTCTCTGTCTCTGTCTCCTTTCATCGCCTGATGAAGTTTAATATTCAGGAG